>NW_025109006.1:23293-29478 GCF_011392965.1 Frieseomelitta varia
CTATAATACTATAAATAATATGTATTATGTAATAAATTTAAATAATATATATAATATTTATATATTAAATACAATATATAAATATTATATATTATAAATTTAAATAATATATAATACTATAAATAATATGTAATAAATTTAAACAATATATATAATATTTATATATTAAATACAATATATAAATATTATATATTATAAATTTAAATAATATATAATACTATAATACTATAAATAATATATAATACCATAATAAATATAATATTTATATATTAAATACAATGTATAAATATTATATATTATAAATGTAATATATAATATTTACAATATATAAATATATAAACATAATGATTATTAATAACGATACACGCGGACACGTGCAATTCGAGTCACGGAGATCCAAGACGATCCTCTGAGACTGAGAACTAGACGACAACGATCCACACCGAAGAATTCAAAAAAAAAAGGAAAAAAGAAAAAAAGAAAGAAAGAAAGAGGAAGAGGAAAGAAAATGGTCGAAACTGAAAATCCTCTGTCTTGGGTTGAAAATTAATTACCACGTGGACGAGAGTCCCACGCTCGCTGGCCCCGGAAGGAACGCGCGTAGAACAAAAGAGGATGCACAGAAGCCGCTCCCGGCGGCGGTGGCGTGTCCGGAGAGCGTTTAAACGGCTCGAGACGGCTCGGGAAGGACCCCTGGAACGAGCTAATTATGAAATTATGATAATTCCGGCGAGTGGTCGCCGTTCCGCCTCGACGACCGCCGCGCAGTTTCTTCTCTCGTATTTTCTCTCTCTCTCTCTCTCTCTCTGTGTCGGTGTTGCCAACCGTCCTCGATTTCGTCCGCGGCTTTCCACCACCCACTCGTGGCCACGGAATCGTTACTTACGCAACGACGAGAAATAAAAGAGAAACTGGCTGGCCTAAGTTGAAATGGCCCGATATCGTTCGAAAATACCGCATTCGGGACGATCTTTTGAGGGGAGGATCGAGGATTCTCTAGGATTCTTTCAACCTCTTGCGCTGGAATGACGCACGTCGAGAATTTTTTTGTGTCCGAAAATTGCAATGTCTCCTCAGTTTTAAGTATATTTAAGTATAACACAGGCAAGACGAGTAATAAATTTATTACTTCTTGATAATTCAAAATTGACGAGTTCAAAAAAAGAAAGCGACGAATTATTGGTTATACGGTTTTGGTCACTCGTTATGGTCCGCAATCAGTTGCCGTTAACCTCTTGCGCTGAAATGACGTGAATTTTTCGTGCCAAAATTGCAATATTTCCCGAGTTTTAAGTATATTTAAGTATAACCCAGACAAAACGAATGATAAATTTACTCTTAATAGTTTCTATCCAATGATACCATACCGACGAGTTCAGAAAAAGAAAGCGACGAATTATTGTATACGGTTTTGGTCACTCGTTATGGTCCGCAATCAGTTGCCGTTAACCTCTTGCGCTGAAATGACGTGAATTTTTCGTGCCAAAATTGCAATATTTCCCGAGTTTTAAGTATATTTAAGTATAACCCAGACAAAACGAATGATAAATTTACTCTTAATAGTTTCTATCCAATGATACCATACCGACGAGTTCAGAAAAAGAAAGCGACGAATTACTGTAATACGGTTTTGGTCACTCGTTATGGTCCGCAATCGGTTGCCAGCGCAAGTGATTAAATGGCGGGTATATTAGTCTCAAAATGTAAAGGAAATTCATCAAGAAAACTAGACGATTGAAAAGTTAAATGTTTTAATTACAAAGAACAATTATAACTGATAACTGTTACGAACAATTGAAGTAAATTTCCCTCATCGATAACCATCATCAACTAAACTAAAATAGAGTTTCCCTCCCTAATGATTGTTACGAGTGGATTGTGAATTTTTATGCATTATCAAATTTTCACGAAAATATAATAATCGAAGAAACAGGGCTCAGAATTGTTTCTTCAACATATGTTGTAATTAATGCTCGCATTCGATAGTTTCCGTGAACCGCGGCGACGACGAGTGAGTAAACCAGTTACTTCATTATCGATCGTAATATTGTCCATACAATAGTTAATGTCAATTATGTAGCATCGGTTATTATGATCTGTAGTTATACTACAGATATTTTTATGAAAAGTATCACTAATTGAAACTTGCTTACTATTTAACCTCTTGCGCTGGAATCACGTGTTTGGTCACTCGTTATGGTCCGCAATCAGTTGCCAACGCAATTGGTTAAAAGGGCACCTACTCGTTTGTTTGAATACCCTAAATGGCACGTTAATACTTCAATAATATTCGAATATTTGAATACTGAAGCTTGTAATTTTTTTCTCTTCGTGATTCTTGCTTCAGTATTCTAATTTATGCTGTTCTTGTTTTGTATGATTTTCTTTATAGATTACAATGTATATTTATAAATTATTTGCTGTTATATTGTGTTTATGACATTTTACATATTTACTGCATCATTATATGTGAATTACAAAAGACATCGTGCAACAATTTTATTATGCTTCTCATCAATTCTTTTCTTTGGAATGATTCGTGTTCTGACTTTGTTTAACGAACGTTACATATTATATGTACTGTAAATGTAATATGATTTATAATATTCGGTAATTTTGAATTTTAACAGTTTAATATTATTCTCAATATTTGCAGTATTAATATGTTAAATTATTCGATATTAACTCACGTCAATTTGCACATTTACAACTAAATATAATAAAGACTATTATACCTTCGAATATCGGCCTGTCATTAATACTACATATCAATTATAATTTCGCTAACTTCGAGTTTTAATAATTGAATATTATTTTCAATATTTATGACTTTATAATTTAACATTGCCTTTCGTTTATAATATAGTGTGATCTAATTGCAAACTATTATGCTTTAATTACTTGATTACGTATGCATTCATTTTGACGTTCATCCAATTTTGATATATTTACGAAAACAGTTCAAGAACCGCACACTAAACAGAAGATTAATTTATACCTGCTAAGCAGATCATAAAGAGTATTATACTTTCAATATCATGCATATTTCTGCATATTACATACATTGCGATTCGATAAACATACAACAAGCGAAAATGAAGAACCGAAACGAAAGAACCCAACGAATGGTTTCGTTCGTCGAAAACGGTTCGCCGATTTTCGCGAATCATTCTTCCGTGAGGGGAGAAAAATTAGCTCATTGCATATATTTTATGGTGTTACGGGTATTTCATGGTATTTTATATTCTTTATGATGTTATATATGTGTTTCGCTTTGTAAAATTGCTACTTCAAGTGTTTACTTGAATTTTTCTTTAAAATACTCTTTATAGTGCTCTAATTTTATTTACTATTAATATGATACTTAGTTTGTTAACGTACTATTAGTATAATTAATATGATACATTAATATTATAAATTTAATATTAATCACAGTTTCAGTAATTTTAAATTTTAATAATTTAATGTTATTTTTCATATATATGATATAGTAACGTATAGTGCAATATAATTACAAGATATTATACTTTGCCATTGTGAGACCACAATTTCGACATTCGGGAACTGTATGCCAAACACAAAATTAATTTACGCCTACTAAATATCATTTCGACATCTATTAGCCTATCATTAATATAGTACTGCAATACTACAATATATATAAATTTAATATTATTTATAATTTCAGTAATTTCGAATTTTAACAGTTTAACATTATCTTCGGTATTTACGATTTTAACAATTTAATATTATCACTCGTTGACAATACAATACAGTCACATATAATATAAAATATTATACCTTATCATTCGAAAACTGTACACCAGACACAGAATTAATTTACACCCACTAAATATCATTCCAATATCTATTACTTGTTATTAATACAACACTATAATACTACAAAACTGTAAATTTAATATCGTTTATAATTTCAGTGATTTTGAATTTTAACAGTTTAACATTATCCTCGGTATTTATGATTTTAATAATTTAATATTATCTTTCGTTCATAATACAATACTATAACATATAATGCAAAATATTATACAGCTACTAAATATCATTTCAATATCTATCAGCTTGTTATTAATATAATACTATAATACTATAATACTATAATAGTATAATATACTAATAGTATAGTACTGTAGTACTATAATACTATAATACTACAGTACTATAGTAATATAATACTATAATACTATAATAGTATAATAGTATAGTACTGTAGTACTATAATACTATAATACTACAGTAATATAATACTATAATACTATAATACTATAATACTATAATACTATAATACTATAATACTATAATTCTATAATACTATAATTCTATAATACTATAATTCTATAATACTATAATTCTATAATACTAAAATACTATAATACTATAATACTATAGTACTATAGTACTATAGTACCATAGTACTATAATATTATAATATTACAATACTATAATACTATAATACTACAGAACTATAGTAATATAATACTATAATACTATAATACTATATTTCTATAACACTATAATACTATAATACTACAATACTATAATACTATAATATTACAGTACTATAGTAATATAATACTATAATATAATACTATATTTCTATAACACTATAATACTATAATACTATAATACTACAATACTACATATAATAATATAATACTCTAACACTACAGAACTATAAATTGTATTAATATCATTAACACAATTTCAATAATCATCATTTAATACAATTTCAATAATTTTGAATTTCAACATTTTAACATTATCTAATTATTTACGATATTTTAATAATTTAGTATTATCCTTCATTCGTAACGTAACACAATATTACGTTACAGCGCAACGTAATTACAAAACATCGTACCTCGCCGTCCCGACGCACGCTAAACACAAAATTAATCTACACTCTGCTAAGCATCGTAAATAACATTATACTTCCGGCATCGCGTCACACTGTGATTCGTCGCAACGCAACAACCTAAGTCAAGTGCCTAGCCTAACCTAAGCCCCAGCGAAAGAGAGCGTTTCATCGAACTCGTTCGCCGGTCCGCCGATTTTCGCGAATCATTCTTCCGCGCGCGCGCGCGCGCGAGAGGGGGTCGAAAGACCAAAAAAAAAAAAGAAGAAGAAGAAGAAGAGAAGAGAGAAAAAAAATTAGTACGTCGGAGTAATCGGCCACTTTGCCCGGTTGTTTTCAAGCTGCATGAAGATAGAGCATCTCATGAATGGTAATTGCCAAGCGTGCCGGCGCGCACGAGGTGTATCTTGATAAGCGGGCTAGCTGGTGCGCGTTCGGAAAGTCGGCGTTGGAGAGTGAATCCGCGGGCTTCGTTAGAGTTATTGCATTGTTCTGTTCAATTCCGCGGATAAAGCGAGAGACGGGCGCGCGGAAACCCTCTCGCGTTCGCGTGACCGTCGGTCTCGGCTGGCTAGGCCTCTTCTTCTTCTTCTTCTTCTTCTTCTTCTTCTTCTTCTTCTTCTTCTTCTGTTTCTTCTTTTCCTTCGTCGTCCAGGCCGCCATTACGAGCGGCCGCCGTGCTTCCATTCCGTGCCTCCCCGCCGTTTTCCAACGATTTCTCGATTTCTCCTTCTTTATGTCTCTTTGTGTGTGTGTGTGTGTGTGTGTGTTTGTGTTGTTCGTTGAAAGTTGAATTTCGTTCTTCGGGTCTCTGGTTTTCGTCTCGGTTACCCTAGGTCAGAGTTCGTTAGCCCTGTTCGCGGCTAGTAAATAGAACGAAAATTGATGTAACTGTTACATTATTGTATTAATTTATATGAAATTTATATACATAACCATTATATTATTGTATTAATTTACATATATAATTATTGTGTTTTTATATTAATTTGTAAAATAATAATATTATAAAATTTATATATAAACTAATTTATATAAATTTATATTGATTTATATATAAATTAATTTATATAAATTTATATTAATATATATATAACTTTTATATTATTATATTAATTTATATATAAATTAATATAAATTTATATAAATTAGTTTATAAATTTTATACTATTGTTATATTAATTTATAAAATAATAATATTATAAAATTTATATATAAATTAATTTATATAAATGTATATTAATTTATATATATATAACTATTATATTATTATATTATTTTATATATATAATTATTATGTTATTATATT
>NW_025109006.1:29626-58264 GCF_011392965.1 Frieseomelitta varia
AATTATCGTATTATTATATTAATTTATATAAAATTTATATATACATAACAATTTTATTATTATATTAATTTATAAAATAATAATATTATAAAATTTATATATAAACTAATTTATATAAATTTATATTAATGTATATATATAACTATTATATTATCATATTAATTTATATATATAACTATTATATTATCATATTAATTTATATATATAACTATTATATTATCATATTAATTTATATATATAATTATCGTATTATTATATTAATTTATATAAAATTTATATATACATAACCATTTTATTATTATATTAATTTATAAAATAATAATATTATAAAATTTATATATAATTTTATATTAATTTATTAATTTATATAGAATGAAAATTATAAATAACATAGTTATTATAATCCGCCATCTTTGTTTGAAATTGAATGAAAAAGGCATTGGATTCTGGTTTAATACGGGATTGCTTAAGAATAATTATAGGATTAGCTAATGACGAGATCAACAAGTATCAATGAATGAAATGAAAATCGATGTAAATAACACAATTACTCCACCAAGAATAAATTGGTGGATAAATATTTGTATATTTAATATTTGAATGGTTGATCGTAGCAATGGTTGATCGTACCAATTAAATATTTGTATGGTTGATCGTAGAATTGATCAAAGAGTAACATTCCGTATCACCAAGTATATAAGGATTTCTGAAAATTAACGAACATAAGTAAACTAATCACGAAGCAAGTAAATCTTCAATAGAAAAATATGTGTATGTACGTATGATTGTTCAAATAAAAACCTCAAAACGAGGCTGACTCAAGATCATCGCACAAACTTGTTCGACCTTGAAGTTCAAACTTAAAGATTTCCAGTTTGAAGTGTCAATAATACTCTCGCCGAGAAACAAGGATAACGCGAGCCCCTGATTCGCAAATTCGTAAAAAAAAAAAAAAAAAGGAGAAGAAAATAAGAAGAAAATCATCCGCTCGATGGTTAATCTTTCGTCGGCGATCAACGGGGAACGAAACGGATTGATACATTTCCCAGCTGCAGGAAGGATGCGCGCGTGTGTCGACGTGCAGTCGGTCGCGTGCGGCTGTGTGCGAGGACAGGTGGTTGGAAAACGACCGGCGGTGGAATTGGAGAAAACGACAAAGTGTATCGAGACGCGAGCATTAGCTCCGACGATTACGTATATTAAAATGCGGTTCCGGTGATCAGCTGCCGCGGCTCTCCGCCACTTTTCGACAATAATCCGCGTAGCCCGGGGCCCGCGCCACGCGAACCAGCCCCTTGTTAACGAAAACCAGCGCAATCCTGTGCGAACGTGCTGATTCTTCCTCCTCGTGCGTGTTTCACTGACGTATGAAGCTTCGAATCTTCGAAACGTCAGGTACTTTTTATTCAGATGAGCGAAAAATACCCAGCTGTACGAGGTGTTTGGTGAGGTTTGATAAGGTTTGCGAAAGGATGGTGTCAAGATTCAGCAAGAAATGACAATATTTCTTTGATGATAACATTCAAGAAGGAAATTCTTTGGAGTTTCGGAGATAAGGAGGAAATTTATTAAGAAATAATTTAGAAATTTATTTATTAAGAAATGAATTAGCAATTTTAGCAGGAATTACGATAAATTAATAATAAATCTTAATAAATTTATTTATTAAGAAATAGATTATTAATGTAACTTGGTTTGGTACTGGCTCAGTGTTGTTATACGAAGCTCAAGCTTTCGAAGCTTTTTGTGACTTTTCAGCATAGTAAATTCCAATTTTCCAAATCCTTTTGACTTTCTCAGATAGGAAGGAAATTTATTAAGAAATAATTTAGAAATTCATTTATTAAGAAATGAATTAGCAATTTTGGCAGAAATTACGATGAATTAATAATTTATTTATTAAGAAACAGATTATTGATGTAACTTGGTTTGGTACTGGCTCAGTGTTGTTATACGAAGCTCAAGCTTTCGAAGCTTTTTGTGACTTTTCAGCATAGTAAATTCCAATTTTCCAAATCCTTTTGACTTTCTCAGATAGGAAGGAAATTTATTAAGAAATAATTTAGAAATTCATTTATTAAGAAATGAATTAGCAATTTTAGCAGAAATTACGATGAATTAATAATTTATTTATTAAGAAACAGATTATTGATGTAACTTGGTTTGGTACTGACTCAGTGTTGTTATACGAAGCTCAAGCTTTCGAGCTTTTTGTGACTTTTTAGCATAGTAAATTCCAATTTTCCAAATCCTTTTGACTTTCTCATATAGGAAGGAAATTTATTAAGAAATAATTTAGAAATTCATTTATTAAGAAATGAATTTGCAATTTTCGTAGAAATTACGATAAATTAATAATTTATTTATTAAGAAATAGATTATTAATGTAACTTGGTTTGGTACTGATTCAGTGTTGTTACACGAAGTTCAAGCTTTCGAAGCTTTTTGTGACTTTTCAGAATAGTAAATTCCAAAGTGAATAAATTTTCTATCATTCGGTTGCTTTAAAACTCGAGAGGTATCACTTCGAAATTTCTTTATTCTCCACGAATTTTAAGATCGTGATTAATGAAATTAACACGAAATTTGCATTGGCGAATTTTTAGTATGCAAAAGTCAGCAGTGTATTAACCCTTTGCACACGATTGTCCCTTTTGAAGAAATTATATATATATATATATATTAATCATTATATATAATATAATATAATAATAATATATATATATATTAATTAATTATATTATATTATAATAATATATATATATTAATTAATTTATTTCTTATTTAAGAAACAAATTAATGTAGCGTTGCTTGGTACTACAAGGATTAAAAACTCAGTGTTGTTATACTCAATCGAAGCTTCTTCACACTTTTCATCATATTACAACAAACTCCAAGGAGAAACAAACTTTCTATCATTCGATTGCTCTGAAATTCAAGAGGAATCTCTCCCCTTAGAAACCTCGAAAATCTTTCGAAGCAATTTTTCATTTCTCTTCAGACTCACGGCGCTGAAGAGAGAAAGAAGACAAAGGGCTGGTGACGCGAGAGAGGGTGGCCAGGAAGCGGATCGTCGATCGGTTGCGAACAAGAAAGGAACACGGACGGTTTCGAGACGGTCATTAGCCTGTTAAATTGCGACGCGGTGGCGTGTGCGATTTCGCGGGGCTGCTTCGAAAGGAAAAGAAAAAAAAAAAAAAGAAAAACAGAGAAAAGAAAAGAGAGAGAGAGAGAGAGAGAGAGAGAGAGAAAATACGGCGATGTTTATCCGAACGAAACGGACCCTTCCGCGATCGTAGCGCGATAATGCGTTTACCATCGATTCTCCCGGAGATCGTTGTATGACACAGGAGTGATACATATCGTCGGTTGTCCGTTTGTCCACGGGAACCTCGTCGTTCTTTCGAATTCGTGTCGTTCCACGGGTTTACACGGCCTCCATCTTACCTCACACTGTCGCGCTTGGAAGATCGTCCGAGATATCGCTGGTTAAAATATTCCGAGTGGTCCGGGTGGCTCGTTTTAAAAAAGCGCCCCCCTTCCCCCTCGACACTGTTCTAGGAGTTGCACGATGGACCTCTTTCGGAGCAGGATCGGTCGAAAAATTAATCGACGGTCGAGTTTTTCCAATGATCTTGAATTGCAACTGCGACGTTCCAAAGCTTCAGTTGTTGTTGATCATTTTTGCGATAGTAGGTTACTTTTGGATACGTTCTGAACATAGGGAAACGCAGAGGATTAAATTTTCTATTATAAGAATCTGTTATTGTAATGTTGTTGTGGTATATACTTATATTATATTAATAAATTAATGCTGTAATAATATTATAGTAATTAATATTACAACATATTGATATTAATATTAATATTATAATAATATACAGTACTTTCTTGTAATATTAATATTAATATTATATTATAATATTATAAGCACATTAATATTATAATATTATATTATAATATAATATTAATATGTTGTAATATTAATGTATTGTATATTATTATAATATTAGTATTAATATCAATATACTGTAATATTAATGTGCTGTATATTATTGTAATATTAATACTATAATATAATATTAATATGTTGTAATATTACAATATAATATTATAATAATATACAGTACATTAATATTATATTATAATATTATAAGCACATTAATATTATAATATTATATTATAATATTAATGTGCTGTATATTATTATAATATAATATTAATATGTTGTAATATTAATGTACTGTATATTATTATAATATTAATATGTTGTAATATTATAATATAATATTATAATAATATACAGTACATTAATATTAATATTAATATTATAATAATGTACAGTAGATCCTTCCTTATTTGAAACACTATTTTTCGAATATTTTGTGTTACTTGAATATATTATATTCACTAAATATTTAGTGACAAATATTTTCTTCTGTCGATTGCAATATATTCGATATTAATATATTCAAAAAGCAGAGATTCACATGAAGGAGGCTCTACATCTAAATTGTTAAATTACATAAAACAAGACACAATACCATACAGAGCAAGAACATTTTAAACATTCATGAATGTCCTTCTGAGTGTCACGAACAACTGTCGTTATGTTAAAATGGTACGAATATTCACACAAATTGATATTTTTTTAAATACCGTCGGAATAGGATTAGAAAGAAGGTTAAGGTTAAAAGATAATATCTATCGAAAAATAGCAGTTCGCATAATAAGATTGATGTTGATTGACTTTTCCAATTTGTAATCATCGACCGGTAACTTTTAAATCATCAAGCGATTAATTTGTATTTTATTACGATCTCTTGTTTCTTCCATGATACATTTGATTGTGTTAATCACCTTAGATTGTGCTATTCAATACATTACTCACAAGTTATGTCCTATTCTTTGATATTGTACAAAATTTTATTTTATTCGAATTATTATCTTCTTTTAATTACTGTCACTAGATGTTTTTATTAAATTTGAAAAAAATTATTTATGAACACTCTTGATATAACAGTTATCAACAAAGAGAATTCTACTATATTGTTATTAAAAACTTGAAAATTGCCAAAGAATAATAAAATCCACAAACGAGAAGTATTAAAGAAAAGAAAAATAATTTTAACAAATCCAGTTGATCTCAGATATTTTTCAAAGCAAGCCACCAGTATTCATGACTCTTTACTCTTTACGGAAGCGAAGTCAGACTCTTTTTTTACAAAATACATAGCAGTTTTATTGGTGATACAAAGGAAACGCACCACCAAGTGACACTTCCATCGCTTCTTACTGAAATTTCGAGTTTTCAAACTAGATCTTCAACACTAGAACTACCAAAGTGGACAAAATGACCAGTTTATAGTATATCTGTTAAATATTTATAGTATATCTGTTATGAATGTTACATTTATAGTATATCTGTTATAGTTTTATATTTACAGTATATCTGTTATGTATGTTATATTTATAGCATATCTGTTATAGTATATATCTGTTAGATATTTCATAGACGCAACGACACTGTATTTTTAAAGATTTAAATAATCTTTTGTAAACTATATATAAACGAAACCTCGTACACATTGTATTATTATAAAGTATTTTCTCTATTTCTTTGACCTCGGTCTTTGCCTCTGATGGAAACCTTATGGTAGTTCAACTAGTACTATAGTAGTTCTATAGTATATCTGTTAGATATTTTATAGACGCAACGACACTGTATTTTTTAAGACTTAAATAATCTTTTGTAAACTATATATAAACGAAACCTCATTGTATTATTATAAAGTATTTTCTCTATTTCTTTGACCTCGGTCTTTGCCTCTGATGGAAACCTTATGGTAGTTCAACTAGTACTATAGTAGTTCTATAGTATATCTGTTAGATATTTTATAGACGCAACGACACTGTATTTTTTAAGATTTAAATAATCTTTTGTAAACTATATATAAACGAAACCTCATTGTATTATTATAAAGTATTTTCTCTATTTCTTTGATCTCGGTCTTTGCCTCTGATGGAAATCTTATGGTAGTTCTACTAGTACTATAGTAGTTCTATAGTATATCTGTTATAGTATATATCTGTTAGATATTTTATAGACGCAACGACACTGTATTTAAATAATTTTTTGTAAACTATATATAAACGAAACCTCATACACATTGTATTATTATAAAGTATTTTCTCTGATGGAAATCTTATGGTAGTTCTACTGTATAAATCAAGTAATCCTCTTATCATAGACGACGAAAACAAAGTTTCCGACTGACGTGTGCACACGCGTCGGGCGCAGGCAGCTGGTTAAAAATCTCTGCTGTCGAGGGAGAAGCTCGGAGTAGCGACGAGAAGGAGGAATCGGGACGAAAAGTGGCTGGAAACGTATCTTGGCGGGAAACGAATAGCGCGCGAGTGGCATCGGACCGAGGAGAGAGCAAGGCGTATCGACAGGGCTTTTTCTGCCTGGCGTCACGTGGAGACGCCTTTTCAGGGTGGAAATCTCTGGCAGTCGACACGGTCGATTAGTCGATCGAGGCCAGGCACCGGGATTTCGTAAACGCGAGATAAAAACCCTCCCCTCTTCTCCTCCCTCTCGCTCGTCACTCGCGTGTCGTTCGCCAACGAACGAACAAACGAAACGTATATAACCTATCCCGTTTCTCTCTCTCTCTCTCTCTCTCTCTCTCTCTCTGTCCACGTTCCCTCTTTTTCCCTGTTTCCCCGTGATTTTTGCACAATGCACGGCCAGCCGGCGAGGCTTTGTTTTAAAATTATCAACGCGTCGCACAATCGGCCGTCGCCTCGCGTCCCCGAACAAAGAGAACTTCATTCTTTTCTCTCTCTTTCTATCTGTCTATCTGTTTGTCTCACTCTCACTCTGTTCACGTTGTTTCACTGTGTTTGGATTCGGTCTCTCTCTCTCTCTCTCTCTTTCTCTCTCTCTTTGATCTTCCCTCGTTGTCGCTCATCGCAACGCGATTCACCGACAACTTTCAACCTCCACGCTTCTTCCTACATCCCCCCCCCCCCCCCTAGCTGCCTGTCAATGTTGATATCCTGGTGGACTCGTGTTTTCTGCTGTGAGCCTGCTTCTTCACATGAGACTCTTCTCGAACGATCTCTCTCTCTCTCTCTCTTTCTCTTTGTCTCTTCGACAAGTGGGAATATCTGCCGGTCTTTCTTTTAGAGAGAAAAAGAAAGAGGCAAGGTTTAGGTGTGAAGATTTTGGATAAAGAAGCGAGGGTTAGAGTGAAGCTGTTGGATTAAGTTTGAGGTTTTTTTTTTTTTTAGAGCGGAATAATTCGAGATAACCAGAATAGGTTTGTGTTGTTGGATTGCGTGTAATGGAGTCAACACGCTTATAATTTAGAAGAGTTTATTCCCTTACAGTCCTGTATGAATGCTCTTGAATATGAATGATTTAAAACGTTTGATGCTTTTAATGATATAGAATGTCTATAATGATTTAGAATGTTTTATGCTCTTAATGATATAGAATGTCTCTATAATGATTTAAAATGTTTTATGCTTTCGAATGTCTCTAAAGCATGTCCTTATATATATATATATATTTGATTATCATCGTCAAGTGGAAGAGGAAGGAGCATAAATGACCAACTATTGGATCTTACCCTTATGACCAACTATTCACAGTTTTATGTGGACTGTTGCTAGCTCATTGTCAGTATTTGCATAGATTCAATATTGTCCGGGTTGGTTATTCAACAATGTTTTGGAATTATTATATTATATGTAATTTGCTTTCATTCTTCTCATCAAAGTTTGAATTTGGCATGATAAAGAGAAGATCAGATGTTTAATTTTTAATTTCTTTTCTCTTGAGAGACAATTTGAGTATGGAGATTTTTACACGAAGAGCAGTCCAAATAAGAGATTTGGATTGGGTTTATAGTTTCGCATGTTGGATATTTAATTTTTAATTTCTCTTCTCTTGAGAGATAAATTGGGTATGGAGATTCTTAGAAGGGAAGTCATAAACAAGAGATTTGGATTGGGTTTATAGTTTTGTTTGTTGGATATTTAATTTTCAATTTATTTTCTTTTGAGAAAAAGACAGAGTTTGAGAGGTTGAGATTATTAGGTACATTTTAGATAACCTTAATGGAAGAGTTGCATTGATTTTATGATTTTAAATGTTAGATATTTAATTTCCAATTTTTCTTTTTATCTCGAAAGAGAAATAAAAGAGGAAAACTAAACTTTAGATTGGGTATGTAGATTTTGGATAGAGACAAGTTGAAATAAGTTGCATTGGGTTTGCGATTGTAGATACTAAACATTTAGCTTTCAATTTTTTTCCTCTCAAAAGAAGATAATAGGTTGGATAAAGAGAAGATAATAGGTTGGATAAAGCGATGGGATTAGACTGTGTTAATGATTTTAGATGTTGGACATTTAGATTGATGTACATGCAGAGATTTGGGGCTAATTTCATATGCAATTTGATGTTTGATGTGAAACAGTTTTTTGTATTGAGATTTAATTTCTTTCACTGAAAGGGAGAAACACAGAAGAGAGAAAAGAAATAAAGTTTAGATTTGATATGAAAATTTTCTTTTTTATTTTTTAAATGTTTGTACAGGTCATATCTATTAGTTAGACATTTATCAAAACAGTGATATACACTTGGTCACAAAGACAAATAGTTATCTTTCAGGAAATTTATTCTCACACAAATCTTGCTCAATTCTTATTCTACTTTATTCTTTCATTCTGTTACCTAAGATAACATATATTCAATAGCAAGATTGAGTTCAATAATAAGTACAACTGTAAAAATGTGCAATCGATGAATTCTCCTCTTCTTCTCAGAGGAGATCCAACCCAAAAAACGAACAATCTTCCAACCTTTCGGGTGATCGAAATACAATCGAAAAAAAAAAATCTAATTTTGATGAGGAGAATTCGAAGCTCGAAGCCGCGCGAATGTGACCCGGCGCGGAAGAGCATGTTTCTTTTTTCTTTCCTTTTTTTTTTTTTTTTTTATTTTCTCCAACGCGGGTTTTTCCAAGTGCGACCTATCAATCGGCCCGGGGAAACACGTTCTGCAGCGAAACAGTGCAAATCACAGCGGCGCGTACAGCGATGCATGTCATAATGAACGGCTGGCGACTTTTTGTTTCGGTCCCGTCGGCCGGAAATATCGGCCATTTTGAATTTTCAATTTTCAACGCTCTAGTAAGCCCCTTCGGCTCTCCCGGCTGCCTCCCCCATCGCCCACCCGCCCCTCTAGCCCGTGCAATCCATCGCAGACCGACGATTCGCCACCCGTTCGATTCGCTTTTTCTTTTTCCCTTTCTTCCTTTTTTTTCGTCGATCCACTCGCCACACTCGAAATTACGCGTATTTGGTATTTAACTTCTTGCGCTGGAGTGACGTGTCCACGCACGTCGAGAATTTCTCTCGTCCCAAAATTGCAATATTTCCTGAGTTTTATAAGTATATTTGACAAAACAAATAATAAATTTATTACTCAATTATTTCAAGCCAGTATAATGATATCATACCGACGAGCTCGAAAAGAAACAACGAATTACTGTGTACGGTTTGGTCACTCGTTATGGTCCGCAATCAGTTGCCGTTAACCTCTTGCATTGGAATGACGTACGCCACGCACGTCGAGAATTCTTTGTCCTAAAATTGCAATATTTTCACAGTTTCAAGCATATTTAAATATAACTCAGGCAAAACAAATAATAAATTTATTGCTTTTAGTTACTTTTCACTAATTTCTATTCAGTGGTATACCGATGAATTGAAAAAAGAAGACGTATTATTGTGTACGGTTTGGTCACTCGTTATGGTCCGCAATCAGTTAACCTCTTGCGCTGCAGTGACGTGCCACGCACGTCGAGAATTTTTCCAAAATTGCAATATTTCCTCAGTTTTGTGTATATTCAAGTATAACCCGGACAAAATAAATAATAAATTTATTTATTTTACTCAATAATTTCTATCCAGTATAATGATATCATATCGACGAGTTCAAAAAGAAACAACGAATTACTGTGTACGGTTTGGTCACTCGTTATGGTCCGCAATTAGTTGCCAGCTCAAGTGGTTAAATGTCATCGTATTCGAGAACAGAAAACGCTTCTGACTTCGGATTACGCACTTCTTTGTTTTGAATATCTGAAATTCTTGAATAGTTGAATTCTATATATATATATATATTTGTGTGTATAATTCCCTTGTGTGTGTAATCTTATTACGTAAAATGTGTAAAATTTATGTAGAAATTTAATACCTCTTCTGCTTCATCGAAAAAGAGAAAAATTTTAAATTTGCCATGAAGGCTAAAGAGAAGTTAGAATGAGATAGTTTGGGTTCGTGATTTTTAGATTAGTATGAATGGTATATATGTATATATATGTATATTTTTTTTTTGTCAACGTTGTTGTATATTGTTTGTATATTTTGAAAATAATTTTGGAAGCTAGTATTGATCAACTATTCATTCGTATCGAATCAAGAATTAATTAATATGACACTAATTAGTTTACGTGACATGAAATATGCAATCGTTGCATATTGTTGGATCACAAGACCTCTCGTCTCGAAACTTCTTTTATCTGAATGGATAGAATACTTCAGCAAATTCTCCATTAGACTTTTCTCAACATAATCGTGTGTTGTATATTTTCGAAACAAGTTAAATAATATATTGTTGATATTTATTCATATTAAACGTTAATCTACCTGAATGTAACCAATAGGTGTGTGCGAGAACCCGAAAATATCGAGAACCCGATGGTCGGGACGAGTTAAAAAGAGATCAAGTCGAGTCGGGTCGGGTTCCCGAAAATTTCTAGATTCCCGAAGGAATCGGATTTCCCGAAAAAGTCGAGATTCCCGAAAATTTCGAGAACCCGGCTACCGTTTCTCGAACTACTCTACAATGCTGTACAGCAGCCTACAAAATATGTAAACACACAGTTCAATGTCTTCTGCCAGTGAAGTTATTGGAAACACGGATTCTAAGAATCGTGCGACCTGATGTATACAAACGTGTGACTGCGTGCTTAGTACTTGGACATTATGTACGTTGTATTATGAAGCAGTATCGCTGAGAAATTCGGGCAGTTCAGACGTACATTTCAAAATCTGTGCGAATTTAATAAAGATTAAAAATCTTTAAAAACAATGTCGAGTGATAGTGAGAGTAAAGTTGTGGTAGCAGGAAGTAGTGCAGAAGACATCGTGCAAAGGAAGAAGATGAAGAGAAGCTCTGTTTGGGAACATTTTTTGGAAAAAGATGATAACAAAGGCGGAATGCACACATTGTCACCATGAATTTAAAACTAAGTATGCAAGTACTACTGGTTTATTACGCCATTTGATGCATATGCATCCAAACATAAGTACATGTACTAGAAAAGAAACTGAATCGATATAAAATTTGTCGCATGTACAAAATGATACGCGAAAGATAGCTAAACCAAAAGATATAACAGAAGAAATTGTTCGAATGATGGAAAGATATCTAAACTAAAAGATATAACAGAAGGAATTGCTGTAACGAATTATTTAAGTTTGTTCCCAATATTTTCTCAAATCCTCTAATAATCACCAATTATAATACATTACGCGAATTATTGTACCGTTATTGTATGCAAGATTTGCGTATCTAAAATTCCTCATTAGATTCTACATATTTCTCAACATTGTTGTATGTCATTCGCATTATATATTGTCACGTATCTTCAAAATAAGAATATCTTGAAAGTAATTTTGAAAGTTGGTATCGACTAATTCACTAATGTTTGACTTCTTCCACATCAAGCAATAATCAACCACAATGTAATCACGAGTTACATTGCACAATGTATGCTTCGAGCATTCAAAATTCTACATTCTTCTCAACTTATTTCGAAGATGCACAAGTGTATACATATGTGTTGTATATTTCGAAAATAATTTTGGAAACAAAACATTAAACATGTTCCATGCGACATTTAAGTTTCAATTTGAATACATTTCTCTAAAAAGACATAACGAATCGGTGCAACAGTGAGGCTCGAAGAAACATTAAACATCTTTATTTGCTGTCTTTACTACTCGTCGATTTCGCGAGTTTGTACCCCAACATTGTTATCGTCGTTTGTCTAATTGTCAGTGGGTGGAGCGGCAATTACTTGCAAATAGCCGAGCGCTTTTGTAATTTGTTTGAAAACAAATGCTCCGCCGATCTTCTTCTTCTTCTTCCTCTTGCGAGCCTCGTGTTTAACCATCTTCCTCCCGCGTTGAATTCATTTCGTGGCTGGATGATTTTTATGGCCGATCACAGCGAGATTAGCCGGTACACAGACTGGTGGCTGCTAAATATTTCTCAAGTCTTTCGGATGTCTTCGTTTCTCCCCCAGAAAATTGCCGTTTTCATGCATTCCTAATTAACGCCGGCTTTCTTTCGAATCTATCCTGATTTACGGTTTGCTCTACAAAACCTGGATATTGCTGCACGTCACGCTTCCATTTCTTTCTTCCCAGCGAAACAGATTTCTTTATCTGCACGCTGTTTGTTAGCTGGTGAGTAAAATATTTGGACACATCTTTGAATATATGTACTTCGAATGGGACTCTATAGTTTGATTTTGGTCTCTGGTCTTATCTTGGCCAAGCATAAATATGGCACAAACTATGATCTTATTGATACTATTTTAAATGGTAATAATAGGGATAATTCTTCTGGTACTGATAAGGTATCTGATAGATAGAATAATAATAATTTTTCCAAAAGAGTATCAAAGATATTGATGGCAACAATGTATTAATAGTGTGTTAATTTAATTATTTCAAATCTCTTTATTTTTGATATTATCTTGAAAAATGCGCGTCCATGTATTTTTATACTTTGAAAAAATACTTATTGCTTCACCGTTGTATTTCGTCAGTACGATCATTTATAATTATTATCAAGATATATTAATATTATCAATATTATCATATCATTAATATTATATTATCAATATTAATATATTATCAATATTACCAATATTAATATATTATCAATATTATCATATTAATATTATATCAATTATTATCATTATTTACATTATCAATATTAATATATTATCAATATTGTCATATTAATATTATATTATCAATTATTATCATTATTTACATTATCAATATTAATATATTATCAATATTGTTATATTAATATTATATTATCAATTATTATCATTATTTACATTATCAATATTAATATATTATCGATATTATCAACATTAATAGATCAAGATATTATATTTTGTACTCTGCACCTCTATATTATCATAATTAATTTGGCGCTAATACTAATATTTGTATAACGTTAATATTAATGTATTAATAAGTATAATTCACTTAACTAACTATTAATACAAATATAATAACAAATATAATAAATATAGCGAGCAGATACAACCGATGAATAATAATAATAATAATAATAATGATAAACACTAATATACATAAACATTAATTATTTTAAATAAACATACATTGAATTAATTACATTTATTTAATTAAATAAATAAATTAAATTAAATCATTAATTATTTTCAATATTAAATATATTAATATTCATCATCATTATTATTATATTGAAAATGAATATAATACCAACATTCGATTAACCTATATATTTATTAATGTAATGTAAATTATATTATAATATATGGCAAATATTGTCAGTCATATAATTTCATAATTTAATTCACAAAATTTCAATCAAACAGTTGGAGCTCGTCGTACAGTTTAAATTGTGATGCTAATACTTTCGAATGGCCGTAATAAATAATATAAATAATATAAATATAAATGCTATAATAAATAATAAAAATATCCCATATCTCATGTATGTAGTTCAAGTTAAACATTCTACTCAATCTTTCGTTATCCGTGGCTTCTCGAATTTCTCGAACGAATCAATTACTCGTGACCGTGGCTGTCATCGAATTTTACGAGTCGTTGCCGGCTCGTCCAAATAATTTAATAATTATAAATTACCGATCCGTTATTGATGACCGATCGGCAGAGAAACTCGTGTAATTTCGTCACCGTAATGGAAAAGTCAACTGTTCCTCCTTATCAACGCGTGTCCATCTATCGTGTCGGCTCTAAAAATACTTAAAAACCAGGTTGAACGATCGATAACCCGGAGGAGAGAACACGACGCTGCACGTCCACGCGGAAGACAATCGGCACGACACGACCGTGAGATAAGTAACTGTTTCTCCTTGCCTCTCGCCAGGAACTCTCGGAAGTTTTTACCTGACGATTGTGCATCTAGTCGAGAAGGACGCAACAAACTCGTAGGAATGAAAAAGAAAACAAAAAGAAAATGAAAGTCGCAAGATTTTGGAACGAACCTTTCAGTTAGGATCAACTTGTCGTGGAAAGTTTAGGAAGATTAATAATGATAATTTATAAATGTGCTCAGAAGTTAGATTTTACGAGCGACGTACGTTTATTTTTCAAGTTAAATGTTAAACAGTTTCATTAATATCGATCGTATTGTTTTAAAATTGTTGTACGACAATTTTCGCAAAATTTTATCTATTTTTGAATGACTCAGATTCATCTCCTTGATTCGTTTTTACATTGCGACCAACGTTGAATCGTTGAATCTTGTGCGATTTATTAAATTTATTCATTCGGTTTGTACTAATTTAAACATTTATTGTTGCCATCGTTGCTGTTTTAATCCTTTCTTATTAAATTATTAATTTCAAAAGTAGGTGTCATTAAATACCAGTCAATTATATGGTGAAGTACAGTTTTGAATTATTAATTATATAACACATAACATAACTATATTATTGTAATTTTATATATATGTATATATATATATTTTATTATATTTTATTGTAATTAACCTATTGCAACTTAACCATACATGTAGTACAATTATTAATAACTTGATAGAATTAATAGTATAATATAATATAATATAATATAATATAACATAAATAATATAATATAGTATAATATAATACAACAATAAAATAATATAAATATGATTAAATATAATATGTATTCATATTTGTATTTCAATATAAAATTGAAATATCGAACTTAAAGGATTAAAGGTCTTAATGTTCTAGTATTAATAAAATAAATAATACAATATATATATTTATATTATGTGTATTATTAATAATATATTAAATATTACTTGAGATTCTAGTATTAATACAATAAATAATACAATATATATATACATATATTTATATTATGTGTATTATTAATAATACATTAAATATTACTTGATGTTCTAGTATTAATACAATAAATAATACAATATATATATATATATATATATATATATACACACACACATATATTTATATTATGTGTGTTATTAATAATACATTAAATATTAATTACACAATATACAATATATTTTTATTATACAATAATTACACAATGCAATGTATATAGTACATAATATATTTATGTTAACAATAATTATACAATACAATGTATATAATATATAATATATTTATGTTAACAATAATTATACAATACAATGTATATAATATATATTTATATTATATGGTATATTTATGTATATAATATATAATATACTTATGTTAACAATAATTATACAATACAATGTATATAATATATAATATACTTATGTTAACAATAATTATACAATACAATGTATATAATATATAATATATTTATGTTAACAATAATTATACAATACAATGTATATAATATATATTTATATTATATGGTATATTTATGTATATAATATATAATATACTTATGTTAACAATAATTATACAATACAATGTATATAATATATAATATACTTATGTTAACAATAATTATACAATACCATGTATATAATATATAATATATTGATATTATACAATAATTATACAATAAATTTATATTGTATAAATTTATATACATTTATATTGTATTAATATAATATATACATACATATATGTCTATTAATCTACATATCATAAAATGCAATAAATAATTAATACAACATTCTGTTTCACGATGCCCGTTTCTGTTTTCAGACTTTCTTTTCCTACGGAAGTGACATTCGAAACGAGTTGTTGCTTGTCTACTCTTGCCTGTTGACAAGTACAACAGTCTCTCCCCTCTTCGTACAAAGTCGTCGAGGTTTGCCAAGATAGAAATTCCGCCGATCGATAGATAGATAGATCGACAGACGTTCATTAGAGGTCGGGAGCAGGTGTAAGTACGCTCGCCCAGTTGGATGAACGACACCTGCGGAGGCGCTCCAGACCGGGAAATTATGGCGCGTAGTAGTCGCGCGCGATATTTATTGCTCGGCCCACTATCGCGCGGAATCGTCGTAATTTATCCGACGTGCCTCCACGTTAATTGTGGGATATCGAGCCGATAGTGGCTTCGCCACTGCCTTGATGATAGAGCAATTTAACTATTCATTAGCGCCTCCCTAACGAACAAGATTCCGCGCGAATCCTCTCGGAGCCCTCTCCCGTCTTTCGTTCGGTTAATCTACTTTTTTGTTTCTTTCGAGTACAACTCTCCGACTTGTTGACAGTTTCTCCCGTTTCTTGATAGATACTCGAAAGATTGCATCCGCTGGAAGCGTTAATCGACGTCATTTTCAGCATGCCTCCGCGTGATCGTTCAATTAGAGAATACCATTAATTCCTTGATCGTGAGATGGTCGATTCGACTGAACAATGAGATTCTTTCTCGGCATTGACTTTTGTTTCGTTTATCCAAAATACACGCGTAAATTATCTATAATGATCATGACAATTTGACATTCGATATGTGTGATTAACAATTATTATTCATAATTACTATTATATTCATAATAATAGTGATAATTATTATAATATTATGACCAACGTATGTGACACATTTTAGTGTCTTAAGAATTAATCATAATTACATCATTTGTTTGTATTCCTTCGACGAAATGCTGACGATTCGATGATCGCTAACTGCATTTAATCGTCCTTTTGCGATATTTCTCGCCCGTTTCGATTTCAATTCCTTCGTGAAGTAAGATTCATCCCTGTTCGAAGGATTTTTCGCGGAATCGTCAGAGGAATGTCCAGAGTGACTCGCGCGTCTGTTTCATTTGGCGCGCGTGTCTAGACATTCTTGTTCGTTCAATCATTGCGGACGTTCGTTAGATTCCAGCTAACGGTTTATCTCGATCGCGAGTACGCGTCTCAATTGGCGGCGGTCGACGCTCATCCGTGTACGATGATTTATAATGCCGCTTCGTTGCGAATTGTTCGCCGACAGACGTTTCTTGCCCTGAGAGAAATTTTCCAAAGAGCAACCGTTTAGAGTTCCACACCAAATTGAACGCAACTTTGATCAAATTACGCGCTGTTAGACTAACAGTCTTATTATAATAATGCAATATATAGTATAGTAGAATATTATTATAATATTAGAATATTAGTAGAATAATATAGTAATAATGTAATATGTTTTATATAATAATAATAATAATAATAATAATAATAATAATAATAATAATAATAATATTATATAATAGTAATAATAATAATATTGTTATTATATTATTATAATAATATAATAATAATATTATACTACATATAATAATAATATAGTAATAATATTAATATTAGTGTTATTATACTATAACACTAATATTATAACACTAATATTAATATTAGTGTTATTATACTATAATACTAATACTATAACACTAATATTAATATTACTAATATTATAATACTAACTCTAACACTAATATTAATATTAGTATTATTACACTAATATTATATATTATACTATATAATAATAATAATATAGTAATAATATTAATATTAGTGTTATTATACTATAACACTAATATTATATATTATACTATATAATAATAATAATATAGTAATAATATTAATATTAGTGTTAATTTTAGTGCATATTATAATAGTGTTAAAAATGTTAATAATATTAGTTATTGTATAATTTACTATTATTGCTTAGTTATTATTGTTTAACACTATTAATTCATATGATTATAATACTATTATATTCATAATGTTATGAATTCATATTACATTAAATATAATTAATTCATATCACATAATTATAATATATTCGTATACTATTAATTCATTCATTAACACTATTAATTACACCGCTGTTATTATTATTTAATATTTTTTTATTGATGATATTCATCCTATTTATATAATATATTCTTAGTATTCATAAATATTTATTATAATACATTACATTACAAAATATTAATATTAATGCATATTATATAGTAATATATGAATTAATACAGTCATATAGTAATATATGAATTAATACAAGCATTGCAATAACATAACTACATTTGCTACGTTTGAAAGAAGGAAAAAAATCTTCTTGTTATACGATCATATTAATTTTCTGTACAAGAAGAAATGCATTCTGAAACTTCCAATGATGATATAATCGATATATTTAATATCATCTACTTGTAATGACACACGCATATATATATATATAATATCAATAATTACAAGTTACAATAATACATAATATAAATATTATATAATATGTATTTAATACACATATATTTATATACTGTTAGCATATAATAATATAGTACATGCATAATATTATTATTAACATACAATATTATATATATATAAAACATACATTACAATATTGTTATAACATAACAATTATATTGCTCATGCTTCCTCAAATAAGCAAAATTTACCCAGACCCGTAAAAAATTCGAAAAACAGTTCAAAATGTCTCAGATCCCATCACTATGCATACATTACACGTACGAGTCTGAGCTTAACCAATCTGCGAGGCAATAAAACCCTCTTCGTGCTGATTAACGACACCTTGCCTCGGCGCCCCCGAACGATCCTTGATGGGAAAAAAAGAAAAAAGAAAGAAAGAAAGATGGAACCTGCGCTCGTCTAATTTCGTCGCCGCGGAAAATCTCGCGGTAAATTTCCCGCTGGTTAAATTGCCAGATATGGAAAAAAGAGAAAAAAGAAAAAAAAAAAAAATAGCGCGACCTCGAGTTGGCGGACGATCGCTACTCGCGATTAATAAACGCCGTATATACTGTTATCGCGCTTAGAACGTATAATAGGCGCATACGTACGTACATGTACACGGTCGGTAACTGGCCACCGCGTATCTGCCGGTATACTTAATACGAAATAATAAAAACCGGCCACGGCGAGACGTGTTCGGCCACGTCACCAGATAATCGTGAATTATCTGCAGGCCAGCTGAAACACGCAGATAAAACGTATGACGTATACGTGCACTTAGCTGCCGTTCACATGTGTGCACGGTTGCGTCTGTGTGTTCGTGATAGAGGCTCGCGTGCCACTCGCTTATGCACGCTCGGTTATCTAGATGCTTATCTGACCGGTTTATCGGTAATTTATCTGAACGGGCATTAGTTTTTGCCGGCCGATGGCGTGCACCCACCAGTTCTCCGCGAGGTTAGATTATTCATTATATGGAGCAATCCTTCGCCCTTCTTCTGCTATCCTTTTAGGTTATACTTGCGTGTGTACGTACGTGTGCATGGCTGTAAGTCACCGGACACTCGCTTAATTTGGATGAAACGACTATTAAAACACGTTATTGACTCAAGTGTAAGTATATGTAAGTATGTAAGCATACGTGTACTGCTGTGTGTAAGTTGTATATTTGTTAGTTGCTTCGTTCGAACGATATGATTATCAAAATTGATTAAGTTTTAGGTTATACATGTGTGTGTGTACATTATCGTTTGTAAGTCAGTGGACATTTGCTTCATTTAATGTAAATGATTCAGTTTTAGGTTATACGTGTGCGTGTGTACATTGTCGTTTGTAAGTTAATGGACATTTGCTTCATTTAATGGAAATGATTGGCAGAACGTTGATTCAGTTTTAAGTTGTACGTATGTATATATAAGTTGGTCACTTGCCTCCATTTGAATGATTATCGGAATATTGATTCAATTTTAGGATACACATTTTTAGGTTATATTGTCGTGTACATGTTACTGGATGTTTTCTCTGTTTGAACAAAAATGATTATTCGGAGCATAAGGCAAAGTGTTTTATTATATAATGATATTAATGGTATGTAACCTATAAATTTATTATCTATAAATATTGATTGTTGACCCTATCGTCGGATTATAGATGACAACAGTAATTAATTAAAATACAGTAGTTTAATTTCATTTTACATTCTACGTCAGTACTCTATCTAAGAATATGAATTCATAAAAGATTCATAGAAAATTCAATTAAATTAAGAGTTGCAAAATGGAATACGATTAACAATGAATGTAATTCTTTTAATTCTCAATTAATTAAAGGTTGCGAATGAAAACATACGAATTTAACCGAAAAATTTACAGTTCTCTTTAAAAATTTAAAATTCTTTCCGCCGCGATTTTCTTTTTCTACATATTTAAATCTGGATCGATCGAAATAAGTTTGTACTCGCGCATCAAACGTGTCGTACGTTTCACTCAATCAGAAACGTCAGATTTCGATAACGAAGCTTCCCGAATAATTGTATATCATTTACGCTGGGGAACGCTGGCACACGTAGCCAACCCCCGTTTTTCCCCCCCTCGGTTAGCGGGATGGGATATTCGTCTTCGGTGGCTCGGGTGGCGTGCATCGACTTAGTCCTTTCAGGGGCTAAATTATGCATAGCGCGCCGTAATTCCAATGTATGTACGTGTGCAAAAGCCTACACCTGCCCGGCAACGTCTGACATTTATTAATTACGTCGGAGGAATTGCGACTACCTCGAGGAACCATCGATCAGAATTTACTTTCGCAATTAATGGGAATCTGACAAATTTGAGGAAATCTCAAGCCGAGAGTCATCTCGATCGTGTCTCGTTATCGGAAAAAAAAAGAATTGAGATCTGAAATCTCGTCGAACGTGAGATATATTCGTATTGTAAATATTTTCTATTTTATAACATTCTTATTAACTGAGACTGTTAATTCTTACATTTCATATCTGTGTCTGCGTATATTCTCTCCGAGCTATTTAAAGTAAGATACGTCAGCAAAAGAATTACGAAATATTTTATAAGAAAATTCTTCAATCGAGCGAAAGTTAACGAGCGAGTTACGTATATACACTTATATCAATTTTCTGGTTCGAGTAACTTGTAATTCCGATCCTTGCCGTGCTGGGTTTATCAAGCGCACGTTTCACGGTTCACGGAGACGAAAGATCATCGGGCCGATTTGCTGCGCGCGTATCGACCGCGATTAGATGCCCCCTTCGGATAAATGGGGGGAGAGGGGGGGGGAGACGATTAATAATTAATTATTCCCGTTGGTTATCGCGCGATCGACGCGCGTCGTTATCGATGAAGTCGTCATTGGCAACTCGTTTCTCGGTTTTCCTTTTCGCGAGCCAGATGCGTCGGTCGATCTTTATCTGTTATTAATTATTAACCGAGGAGAAAACGGCGGAGAATGATTGCTACAAAACGATCGTCTCTCAACCATTTACAACATACTTATTTTTATTATCCAAATTTTTCGTGGTCAAAATTTAATTTGGATATTTTCGGAATAATAATTTTTCTGTATAAAATGATAATTCTTTGGAGCTTCAAATATGTTGCATTGAGAAAAGGAACTTTATCCTACTTTTTTCATTTGTTTCTAGAATTACCATTCCTCTGATTTTATTATGTATAATATATTATAAATTACATTATTATATTATATTATATTACATTACATTATATTATGTAAATTTGAAATCTGGCGCGTATACGTGGAGATTTTCTTAATTTTATAATAACAAAGTTATCGGTTCGAAATTGAAATTTGGATAATTCGTCATAAAGTATATAAATAAATAAAAGCACAATTCTGAGTCGAACCAATTTATAGTTTGAATGGCTCGTCGTAAAAAATACACAAATACGATAAGAGCTAGTATACTTTATTGTATTGAATTTCATCCCGTTTCAATTTCCCTAATACAAATTTTGCAGTAAGTTCTAGTGTTAATTCTCAAGTATTTTATAATAATTTTAAATGTAATTTTATAATAATTTCATAATAATTATTAAATATAATTTAATATTTTATAATTATAGAATTTATATATATAATTTTATAATAATTATTAAATATAATTTTATAATAATTTTCGAATAATTTAATATTCAAGCACTTTATATCTGATAATCTAAATATTTAATAATTCTGAAATCAGTCCGAAATCAGAAAATTCGCGGCCAAAGGTTAGGTTTAGATTCAGGTTAGGTTTTGCAGTAAGTTCTAGTGTTAATCCTCAATAATTTTATAACAATTGTTCAATATAATTTAATATTTTATAATTATAGAGTTTATATATATAATTTTATATATTATAGAATTTATATATATATAATTTAGAGTTTATTTATATATAATTATAGAGTTTATATATATAATTTTATATATTATAACAATTATTGAATACAATTTTATAATAATTTTCGAATAATTTAATATTCAAGCACTTTATATCTGATAATCTAAATATTTAATAATTCTAGCGTCCGAAATCAGAAAATTCGCGGCAAAAGGTTAGGTTTAGATTTAGGTTAGGTTTTGCAGTAAGTTCTAGTGTTAATCCTCAATAATTTTATATATTATAATAATTATTCAATACAATTTTATAATAATTTTCGATTAATTTAATATTCAAGCACTTTATATCTGATAATCTAAATATTTAATAATTCTAGCGTCCGAAATCAGAAAATTCGCGGCAAAAGGTTAGGTTTAGATTTAGGTTAGGTTCAGGTAGGTTAGGCGCGCGCGCAAGAAAGAGGGAGAAAAAAAGAGAAATTCGGTAAAGAGCAACACGAAAGCCAGCGGCTCGTCCTCGTAAAAGAAATATATCGGGGCCGGTGATCTAGCGCCGCCATGGAAGATAATTATTCACGTTTAGATAACGAACGGCCGGCGATGATATCGAGCGGAGGCGTCCATTAGCGGGGCTAAGCGTCGGGCCGAGCAAAGGTATATCTATTTATCATCAGATAACGTGTCGGGAATTATCTCGAAAACTCGCCTCGAACGGCTCGATATCGCTCGCGTGTCGCAACAACACGCGTCCAACCCCCGTTCCACTTTGTTCCAACTCCTTTCCGCTCGAAATTTCCTCTCGTTCCCTCGTTCGTTCGATCAGTTCTCTCGTTGCTTTGCGTTCCAGATCCGTCCAACTCGTGGATCCTTCCGCATAGATCTGAGACACCTTCGAAAACACTTCTTTGCAGTCTAGTAAAATTGTAAAATGAGCAAAATAAGTAAATGAGTAAAATAAGTAAAATAAGTAAAATAAGTAGAATAAGTAGAATAAGTAAAATAAGTAAATAAGCAAAATAAGTAAATAAGTAAAATAAATAAAATAAGTAAAATAAGTAAAATTGTGAAATTATAATAATAATATAATATATATTATGATTTCGATAATTAATTATAGTTGTAGTGAAATCTGACAGTTTGATGATTCTGACGTTTCAAGATTCTTTCATACGCGATAAAATAGTTGTGGCAGTCGGATTGTAGTAATTCGTATTATTTAATGAATTTATTCATAATAAATTTAATGAATCTCTTTGAATATGATATGAATTGTAAATTAAACTTGAAATGCATTAATAATTGGAATTTAAATTAAGATTTACATATATTAATGATATTATAATTATAATATAATTAGTACATGTATATGTATGAATTATATATATACAATATGTATTAATAAATGTATATATATGTTTTAAAATGTAATGTATGTAAATAATTTTTATAATTGTACTAAGAAATCACAATAATCATAATGTAATTAATATGCAGAAATTTATTATAACACAGTATTAAATTGCATCTATCAAATTACTATCATTTGATGTAATTTAATGTTACAATAAATTATTATACAATTAATACAAGTAGAATCGCACAATTTCCAAATTAAATTCCCTCAAGTAGTTACGGTATACACTATAATTATATTATCATTGTAATGAGAAATTATAGCATCATATATTATGACTATGATAATACAATATTAACGTAACTGTTAAATTATCATTATCATTATTCAATGTCTATTATTATGTATGTGATATATTTAATATTACAGTAAATCATACAATAATACAATATTAACGTAACTGTTAAATTATCATTATCATTATTCAACGTCTATCATTATGTATGTGATATATTTAATATTACAGTAAATTATACAATTATCTCAGAACGTTCAACTGTTTCTGCTTTCGAGCAGAAACGGTATGCAAAATGTGCGCAGTGTTTTTCAAATTGAATTCCCAGGTCCCTCTCACGGCGAGGCCTCACTCGAAAAACCTTGAACTCTCAAGTAATGTGGTTCGTACACGACGTGTACTACACACACGTGCATGTAGGTGCCCACTGTTCCTCCGATCGTCCCTCAGATTAACCCGACAACAGAATGAAGTAACGAACCGTCCGGTATCGCGACCTATTAAAATACCAGCTATTAGAAATTAAATATTCAAAGGAGAGGTTCACGCGAGGGCGCGCAGGCGGCGGCCACGAAAATCGGCGAAAGAGGCGAGGTACGCGCGCCGAGGGCCCGTGCTTGTCCGGTAATATACGTTCTCTCACGGAAAGCCGCTGCCACTTCCGGCGTGGCTAACCGATTATATATTCGCCGCGCAGAAGGACGAAGTCGGAGAGAATCGGCCGTTTAAACACGAGCCAGTAAGCTTCCACGAGGCTTGTCCAGTGGCCGGGATCACGCTAACCCCTCGTTAAGTCATAACTTACCCCCACCAACCCGGGTCACCTCTGCACCGGCCTACCCTCCAGCGTTCTTATTTATAAGGCATTTCTCTCTCTCACCCCCCTCTTTCTCTCCCCGAGCTCAGATTTGGGATGATTAAATATCAATGGAAAAATCGGCGATTAGAAGTGTAGCGTGTATTTATTTTTTTCTTTTTCTTTTGGTGGGGGGGGGGGGAAGGTGAGTGTAGATTTTTAGGTATATTTGAATTTGGATCGATATACGTAGGCCGAAAAGTGAAAATTGCAAAAGATACTTATGGTACGTACGTGATTTATTTTAATAAGTTGTATTAATAATAACAAATAATATTAATATCGTTAATGTTATTGGTAATATTAATTATGTAGTCTCGATGGATGTTAAAAATACTATTTAATGTAGCTTAATTTAATATTTAATAAAGTCCACTGTTGAATGTCGTACAACAATAATAGCAGACAATATCAACGAGTAATATTGAATTAAATTTTACGTATACGTTATTTTATTAATTACGTATGTATTATATATAATATAATAATTAATATTATATAATATTAATAATATAACAATTAATATTAACAACGAGTAATATTGAATTAAATTTTACGTATATTTTATTAATTACGTATGTATTATATATAATATAATAATTAATATTATATAATATTATTAATATAACAATTAATATTATATAATATATTAATTATTATATAATAATAATAATATATAATATAATAATTAATAATCTATTGAACCTATTATTATTTATTATTATTATTTTTATTACATAACGAATGTAATAATCTCTCAAATTTCTCATTACGTATGTATTAAATATAATAATTGATAATCTATTAAATCTATTATTATTTATTATTGTTATTTTTATTACATACTAAATCTATTATTATTTTCGTTATTATTTTTATTGCGTATTAAATCTAAAAGTATATTATTAAAAAATCTAAAAATCTGTTATTATTTTTACTCTTATTTTTATTGTGTTATTAAATCCATTTGAAAGAAATTATCTTTCCCACGAACGATAACTCGCAGAATCCTTTGCGCGTCAGGTGTCGGACTGGTCACCAAACGTCAAGTCGATATCCTACGATATTTTCGAATATTCCTAGAAATTCGCGTGGAATTTCCAGTTTCAGGCACGGCCGGCCGTGTTCTGCTCGCTTATTCCAGGAACCGGCCGCGCCGTGTTCTTCTCCCACCGTTTCTTTTCTCCTTTTTTTCCACTCCTCATCGCGAATCAACGCCGACGGCGAGCAAACGACTGTGACCGACCGCGTTCACGGGTTATTAAATTCCTACGAGTTTGAATATATATATATACGCGCAAGATCCGCGAACCGCGAGCCACGTTGCTCCGGGCCGTCTATGCAAAACCATTCGACGCGCGAAACACCATCGGACCGTCAGTTATTATACTACTGTACCCCCCTTTACGCTTGGAATAAAGTAGTAAAAAAAATAGTAATTGAAGTAGCTGATGGTGGAAGATATCTTGGATCAAATGCGAAGAGACTTGCGTTTGGAAATTTGAAAATAATTGGTGGTGAGTTCTATTAATAGAATTCTATTGATATGTGCTTGTTGCGTAGTAATTTATTATTTTTTATATTATTATATAGTATTATGTTATTATTCATATTATTATATTATTATATAGTGTTATTATTTAATATTAAATATTAAATAATATACGTGTTTATATTATATTATAATTATAAAAAAATTATAATAAGGATATGATGAATATTGTAACAAATTTATTATAATATTTATGTATATATATTATTTAATTTTATATTGTTTTAAATTATAATAAATTTAATATTACTAATATCATTAGTACTATATAATATTATATATATATGTTTAATAATATTGTATTATAATAAATTTGTATATATTGATTACATTATATAATATTGAACTGTTGAATTGATTGATTGAAAATTATATTATAATATATATATATTATATTATAAAATATTATTATATTATAATTTTTTGCCACAATTATATTGTAATATAATTAACAAAGAAATATATTTCGATGCCAATGCGAGGGATGATGTAGCAGTTATTATTGTAAAAAATAGATAAAGATATTATTTAATTATATATATATATAAAATTCGAAAAAAATAGAATCACTCAAAGTATCAGGTAATATTAATGAAATTCTATCAAGTTTAATTCTTAATATCATTGGATATTCGAAGCATTAAAAGCATTTAATTTTGGAATTCTTTTATTTGATTTGATTCAATTTTATCTTACTAGTCTCTCTGTCAGAAGAAATATAAGGTGCAAGTATAATAAAATTAAACAGCTTCAATTTTTGTAACATAATACAAATTAAGCACTATAGTCATTTATAATTTCACTTGATGATTAAATAACAACTACTCTACTTATATATATTCAAGTTATTTAATCAAGTGGAATTATAAATGACTATAGTGCTTAATTTGTATACTATATATATATATATATCTATTTCATATATTTCTAAACGTTGTTTGAATCCTGTTTCAGGATACTTAAATTTTATAATCCGCAATCAAATTATAATTTTCATAACACTAAAATACCAATTAATTTATAATTCTCGATCAATTCTAATTAATTTATAATTTTCGATCAATTCGAATTAAATTATAATTTTCGCTCAAGTCGAATTAATTTATAATTTTCGATTAAAACGACATACAACGGCCAACAAGCGTGATACCAACAAACGTCACGAATTACATTCCTGACACTTACATATTTTTTTTCGTTCGAATTACGCGGAACAATGGCGGGTTGATTCGGAGGGAAATTCCTCCCTTCCGGTCGGTCGGTCGCGCGCAATTTCTTGACAATTACAGACTGCAACAACAATCGGCCTTCCGTGGCCGCGGGCCACTGAATAATTCGACGCGTCCGCTTATCCTTTGCCGAGCCTCGTTGCAATTAACCGGACCAAGATCCATCTAGCGATAACGCGAAAGTCGCGCTAATTAATTAATTCCCGCCTCGGTGCAACGGTTACTCGACAATTTTCCCTGTCGGCCCTCCGGGGACGAATAACGTGGAAAGGAGAGTAACAGGCTGCTATAATTTTCCTCGATCGATCCTCGTAAGTAGGCGATATATTTTTCTTTTTTTGTTTTCTTTTTTTTTCTATGCAGGAGGACACGCGGAAATGTGATTGAAAGAGATTGAACTGTAACATTGAAGAACAATCGTCGCGTTAATACTAGACGATTAAAGTGTAATATTCGTAGCAGAGAGAAATTGAAGTGCAATAAAAGGTAAAGAAAACGATCAAGAACACGAGCATATTTTATTAAAAGTTCATTCGAGTATTTAAAAATATACTGTTCTGGATGTGCAAAATTTTTCCACAGGAAATTATAGATTGTGTTCTACTGTTAAGGCAATGCTTCCTTTATCATAAATTGGAAATATAAAAAAGAGACCAATCGGCTACGACTTGAAATGGCACTTGCATAAGACTAACAGATCTTGTATATCAAAAATTGGAAATATACACGTAAAAGAAATAACACTTGACACTACAACTATCGACGACTCCATCAGAAAAAAAGACATTACAGTATAAAAAGCTATTTGATACACAAGCTTGGAGTACACAAGCTTTTATTTACAGATTAAATATTTACGAAAAATCATGTTTCACATATACAATAAAATAACAAAAAAAAAAAAAAAAAAAAAAAAAATCTTTGGAAGTCTACTAATGCTGGAAACAAAACGAAAAATTTGACAAAAAAAAAAAAA
>NW_025109006.1:58274-58512 GCF_011392965.1 Frieseomelitta varia
ATACAATAAAATAACAAAAAAAAAAAAAAAAAAAAATTATAAATTGCTCATTTTGACCACTTTAACAGTTCCAGTGTCGAAAGCAACTATTATACACAACTCAAAGTAACCAACAGATCTGAGGAACAGAGAAACATTGTGATATACAAGCTTTTATGTACAGATTAAAAATATACGAAAATCATTTAAATCATGTTTCACATATACAATAAAATAACAAAAAAAAAAAAAAAAAAAA
>NW_025109006.1:59118-79418 GCF_011392965.1 Frieseomelitta varia
TAAATTGCTCATTTTGACCATTTTGATGGTTCCAGTGTCGAAAGCAACTATTATACACAACTCAAAGTAACCAACAGATCAATGCAACAGAGAAACATTGTGATACACAAGCATGGAGTACACAAGCTTTCATTTACAGATTAAAAATTTACAAAAAATCATTTAAATCATGTTTCATATGTGCAATAAAATAACAGGAAAAAATTATAAATTGCTCATTTTGACCATTTTGATGGTTCCAGTGTCGAAAGCAACTATTATACACAACTCAAAGTAACCAACAGATCAGTGCAACAGAGAAACATTGTGATACACAAGCATGGAGTACACAAGCTTTCATTTACAGATTAAAAATTTACAAAAAATCATTTAAATCACGTTTTACATATACAATAAAATAATAAAAAAAATTATAATTGCTCATTGTGACCATTTTGACGGTTCCAGTGTCAAAAGCAACTATTATACACAACTCAAAGTAACCAACAGATCAGTGGAACAGATACATTGTGATACACAAGCTTGGAGTACACAAGCTTTTATTTACACATTAAAATTTTACGAAAAATCATTTAAATCATGTTTCACATGTGCAATAAAATAACAGGAAAAAATTATAAATTGCTCATTTTGACCATTTTGACGGTTCCAGTGTCGAAAGCAACTATTATACACAACTCAAAGTAACCAACAGATCAGTGGAGCAGAGAAACATTGTGATACACAAGCTTTTATTTACAGATTAAAAATTTACGAAAAATCATTTAAATCATATTTCATATATACAATAAAATAACAAAAAAAAAAAAAAAAAATTATAAATTGACCATTTTGACAGTGTTGAAAGCAACTATTAGACAACTCAAAGATCAGCGAATGCTGGGTCCATTCGGGCCAAAACTACCAAACATACATATTGAACATACATACATATTATACATACATATTACCTGCTCTTTCATCTTCACTCACAACGACGTCGTCCTCTCCTTCCTCCTCGGACCTCCGCTTGTTCGAATATTCCGTCGTTTGCACACGCCAGCGAAATCGAGCGACGGGACGAGGGCGCCGGGGGTGGAAGAAAGAAAGGAGGGCGAAGGTGGCGGATCGGGCCGTGATTTTAACAAGAATTTCGCTCGAAGCTCGCAAAGAGTCGAGCGAGACGAGCCGCGGGAAGGAGGACAGAAGCTGGGAAGATACCTCGGCCCGAGAACTCGGAGGAGAACTTCCTCCCTCCCTCTTTCCCTCCCACGCGGCCCCATCTCGGGGGTGGCTAACCCATCATTATCGACAATTTATCAATAGCCAATAATATTATATTAAAGCGGCGGGCCCGGCGTTGCCGCATCGGCGTGGAGACCGAAACTCGCGCGACGCCAACCGCCCCCCCTTCAACCCCCCGGGCCCCGTTGCACGAGCCCCGTATCGGCACGCCAATGCAGCCGTGTATTTATGTTGCCTGGAATCATAATGTTTATGCTGTTGCACCGCCGGCAGGGGCGAGGCTTTAATCAGATCACCGGGGAGAAACGACTCCGGTATCACGTGAGAATTCTGATCCGTTGGTTACCACCGCTCGGCGAAAGTAGAAGTGCAGTTCGAACTTCTTCTTTTTTTTTTTTTTTTTTTTTTTTTTTTTTTGTTTTCCTTTTCGAACGTGTCTTAATTTTTAGTACGAATTAATGCAGAATATTTACATTTTTTTTTTTTTCTAGCAGCAGGTGTTGGAGTGGAGTAGAATTTGGAAAAACGATTAGAGTGTAATTAAAAATGAAAATAAAGATTGTAATATAATTAGAAAAGAGAATATATAAGATTAGAATATAATAAAGATCGGAGTGTAATTAAAAATAAAAATAAAGACTGGAATGTAATTAAAAATAAAGTTTAGAATATAATTGAAAATAAGAATATAAGATTAGAATGTCATTAAAAATAAAGATATAATCGAAAACAAGAATATTAGATAAATAATTAAAAATAAGAATATAAGATTAGATAAATAATCAAAAATAAGAATATAAGATTAGATAAATAATTAAAAATAAGAATATAAGATTAGAGTATAATTAAAAGTAAAAATAAAGATTGGAATATAATTAAAAATAAAGAATATAATATGAAATATAATTGAAAATAAAAATATAAGATTAGAATGTAATTAAATATAAAGATTAGAATATAATCGAAAATAAGAATATAAAATTAGATAAATAATTAGAAATAAGAATATAATTAAAAATAAAAACAAAGGTTGGAATATAATTAAAAATAAATATTAGAAGGTAATTGAAAATAAGAATATAAGATTAGAATGTAATAAAGATTAGAGTATAATTAGAAATAAAAAGAAAGATTGGAATATATAATCAAAAATAAAGATTAGAATGTAATTGAAATAAAGAATATAAGATTACAGTACAATTAAAAATAAGAATATAAAATTAGAATGTAATAAAGACTAGAATATAATTAAAAATAAAAATAAAAATTAGACTATATAAATTATGATTTCGATGCGTTTCGATTATCGACAAGTTCGAACTGATAGAAAAAGAAAAGTAGTCAGTGGAATTCTCGATCTGACGGTAGGAAATTTCGGATAATTTGCTTTTTGACATTTACATCAGATCTGAGAGATCTTTCAGTTTTGAAAGTGCGAAATGCCGCCCGCGTTGCGCGAGAGGCTGCGCGCGCAGCTGGCTCGTGAATTAAAATGGGCGCGTATTTAAATGGGCATTAACATTAAAACATATGGAACGACTGAAACGTAAAATTTTCATTAGAAACCATATTTAGTAGCAAGAGAAATAAAAGAACTTTATAATGTAATTAAATTACGTGTATTTAAGTGGGCATTAACATTAAAATATATGCAACTAGTGAACTAGTGAATTTTAATTTTCATTGGAAACATTGAGTGAACGTAGAGTAATAAAAGTAGAAGAGCTTTATAACACAATAAATTATTTAAACATTTATTTTAATCATTTACAAATTTCTAGAAACACTATATAAAGTTTTATACTATACTTCATACTATATATAAAGTTTTATACTATACTTTATACTATATGTAAAGTTTTATACTATACTTTTATACTATACTTTTATACTATAGTATAAAGTTTTATACTATACTTTATACTATATATATAAAGTTTATACTATATAAAGCTTCCGACAGAAATTATAAATTGATCATTTTATGATTTGATAGTTAAGAGGATTGTTAGTTTAAGAATGCTATTAAATTTGTTAACTATTCAACTATTTTTTGGTGCATATATAATTTTGTATGAATTACTTTATACTTCGAATTATATGTATTGTCGAAAGTATGAAGTACAATCCGTAAGGTGCATGTATTATAATATTGTCTAAATTTCCCCTATACGTTATAATAATTTTATCTCAAATTTTATTTCAGACACAATTCGAAATAACGAATCGTTTCATTTTCATTTGTCAAATAGTTATAGTACACTTTTTCAATATATATATTACTATAACTATAACTATAACCACTATATATAAAACTAGATATATATAGATATATAACTATAACTATAACTATAACCACTATATATATATAAAACTAGATATATATAGATATATAACTATAACATATATAGATATATATAGTTATAGTTATAGTTACTATGTATATAGCTAGTTATAGTTATAGATATACAACTATATATATAGCTAGTTATAGTTATAGATATATAACTATATATGTATAACCACTATATATATATATATAAAACTGTGTTACTTAATAATAATAGATACATTCCTTTTCTATTAAATATTTCCATCATCCTGGACAATAATTTACGATACAAAGGTTTCAAATGTTCCTCCGTGCTCGATTACAATATTCCTCTTCAGTGGGCACACTTTAACTCGCCTGTGAGTTGCTCTGAGAAATCAGAATTTTTCAGTCACTCGCGGCGAATTCAATCCTCGATCGGGAATTCCTCTGCCACGGGTTGCAGCGCCGTATTGAAGTTACGCTTAGGTGGAAATTGAACGACGACAACGGGGCAAAATGGTATCTAATAGAAGGAAGGCGAAAGAAGCGGATGGTAGATAAGACGACGTGGCGCAGAAATGAGCCGGTTAACTCTCGTAGGCACGCTCCGACAGTATACCGGCCATTACGATATTTACAGGGGATGGTTAAAGAGCCCGGTAAAAACCGGGCGAGAGAGGCTTCAGTCGCTTTGCATATCGCGCGCTTGAAATCCTCGCCGAGGTTACCGAGCCTCTGTTTACGCAGACGGAGGATTCTTTTTTAATCTCGATAATTCCTCTCCGTTACAACCTACGATATTAGAGTTCCACCGACATTAAACTGAATAACCGATGGCCACGTAAGTTTCGTCGTTCCCTGTTGTATGTAGGTTACCGAACGTTGTATTACAGTCGAACAATTTAATGCTACATTAATGGCAGAGTATAATAATTGATTATTGTATTAATAATTGAATAGTTGAGCACTGCATTAACGATTGAATTGCTTAATGGATATTACATTAATCTCTTGCTCTTGGAATGACGTGCCACGCACGTCGACAATTTCTTTTCCGAAATTGCAATATATTTTCTCAGTTTTAAGTATGTTTAAGTGAAACGAAATAAAGGCAAAGAAAGTAACAAATTTACTACGTCTCGATAATTTCTATCCAGTGATATCGTAGCGACGGGTTCAAAGAGAGAGCGACGAATTATTGTTTACGGCTTGGTCACTCTTTATGGTCCGCAATCAGTTGCCGTTAATCTCTTTCGTTGGAACGACGTGCCACGCACGTCGACAATTTCTTTTCAATTTTAAGTACGTTTAAGTAAAACAAAATAGACAGAACAAGTAATAAATTTATTACTTCTCAATAATTTCTATCCAGTGATATCGTAGCGACGAGTTCAAAGAGAAAGCGACGAATTATCGTATACGGCTTGGTCACTCGTTATGGTCCGCAATCGGTTGCCAGCGCAACTGGTTAATAATCGAATGTGATGATGAGAATTAAATGTTATATTGAAAATCGGATATTAAATAATAATTGAATGTTATATTGAATAATGATTGAATATTACATCGCTGTTTAATAATAGGTTATGTTATATAATAATATTACTTATATTATTTATATAAGTATATAAATAATGTTATAATATTAGTTATATAATAATATTACATAATACATAATACATATAATAATATTATTATATAAATAATATAATAATATTAGTTATATAATAATATTACATCGCTGTTTAAATATTGGGTAATGTTATATAATAATATTACTTATTAATATTGAACATATTATGTTAATAATCGAATATGATAAGATAACTGAACATTGTATTCATATTCGAATATCGTACAATAATTAAGTATGATATAATAATCGAATATTAAATAATATTACAATATCATAGTGGTTCCAAACGATTTTACAATTATTTCTTGTAAGATCATTTAGAAAATGTTTATTAGAAAATGTTTTTTAATCCTCTGTAATCTGTTATATTAATATATCAATTATGTAAATTACTGTAATATTATTATATAGTATTATAATATTATAAATTATATGTATGTATGTATATTTATTTATTTGTTATTATATATTTATTTATTTACTATTATTTGTATCTATATTTATTTATTTGTTATTAGTGTGTATATATATATATATATGTATATTTAACATAATAAATTATATACATATATATAATGTTATAATATTATTATATAGTATTACAATGTTATAAATTACATATATACGTATTTATATTTATTTATTTATTATTATAATGCTCATATATATTTAACAAGATATTATATATATATATATAATGTTACAATATTATAAATTATATATATATTACTCGAAAGTGACATCACAATAACGCACGTCCGAAAATGAAAATTGGAAATTTCGACCGGGCGTTCACAGTGGTTGTACGCGGGAGTGGAAAAATTTGAACCAGCTGTTTTTACGTGTGTTTCTATTTTCTCTGCGTAGATTGTCCGTGAATTGTGGTGAAAAATTGAAAAGATAGAATCTGCAGGGGAGATGAATGGCCGCGGTTGTCCACGGGTGCCTTAATTTACAAGAGCGATCGCGATCGCGCCGATAGCCGCTCTTGTCTTGGGATATAATTTAGCGGTAGTCCGCTTCACCACAGACGATCTCTCTCCAATCAACCACTTAGCCCGACGATGTATTTACGAGGTGTTTCGTAATTTTCTCTAATTCCACGCGACTTCCCCTCTGGATCTCGGCCAGCACGCGCCTTCCGGATCGGCCGGTCGTACTTCCGTGCCGAGAAATCATCCCCCATTACGAGCCACTCTGTCGAAAGTCACGAGAAATCTTCGAATTTTTTCGCGACCTTTGAAATTTTCATAGCTTGACGACGATTTAATTGCAATTTAATTTACACGTGATGTATCGGTATTAAATAATTAATTTATTATTTTATTATTTTACATAGGCGTATATTACATAATACATTTCTTTACAGAAATAAACCGAACTGCTTTTTATTTTTGTGCTTTTCAAAAACTTATAATCTGATACATTGTATAATAATATAACATTGTTATTATTAACAGTGGTTTATATATATATATTTCTTTATGATATATTTTCTGTCAAAAAGTTAAAATTTCTGATGGAAAATTGCATTCTTCTGTAAAAAGAAAGACAAACAAATTTATTATTCATTTGCTATAATATATTGTAGTAAATAATTACAGTAATATTATTGTTCTATTGTTATGTTGTTTTAATATATTTTCTGCATCGTTAAATTTTTCACAAGTTCACAAGAAACGACTGTCTGGATATTACCTAATTTCCTTAAATTACCTTCATAGTGTTCGCTTCTTCGGTAGCCTCGAGTCCTAGCGTTTTAATCGGTAAACCGCGATTTGTCTTCTTGTCTTACGATACCATCTAACCTACGATAGATCTTCGTTCGATGATCGCTACTCAACCTACGATAACCATCATCGAGATCCCACATCTAGATTTCTATCTCGTAAATGAAGTAGGACAATGATCGAGGCTGGCCGATCAATTTTTTAATAAATTATACGAGCAAAGTATTCTTTGAAAAGTTAGTTTATCTGATAGCAACTATATTGGCCATCTGATTATGTAATAATAATCGTCGTAACGCGATAATAATTAATTGTATCTCAATATTACTAGCACCATGATCGTTTACCACAACTAAACGTTAACTCATTATGGAATTTTCAATATTTTATTTGTTTTTAGTTATATTGAATTACTAGTTCAACGAGATTTAATTAATTTTAATTTTATTAAGTATTAAAGTGTTGTTTACATATTACTATACACGGTGTTTTATATTTATTTTATTTATTAGTATCAAGTATTTATAGTTGGTATATTTATTATATTTATTTGTAGTTATTATAGTTGTTATATTTATTAGTATCAGGTATTTATTTTCAGGCAATTTTTTGTTATTTTATGGGAAATTTCGAACTGGAAAAAATAGAATGCATATAATACGTGTAAAAACGTGGAACTTGTTATAACATTCAATACCTGGATGCTACTTTCTCAATTTAACTATTTTTTACGAAATTATAAATTTACGTAGAAATATCCGCAATTTAATCAGAATATTACTATTATTTTAATTACTTGAAATTTCATAAGATCGTAAGATCTAAATGTACACAAAATGACGGAAGAATGTCAAACGTAAAATATTAAATATATAAAATTGTAATATATATTATATTAAAAATATAAAATTTGATAATATAAATTCATTGAGAAAACTTGGAGTTACAAAGACAGTTATGTACCTACGTCTGCGAAATTGCATACAAAATTCAGATAATTCAGCAGTCGAAAAAGAATACAATGATAACAATAAATTAACAGGTAATGCGAAATATAAAATCAATTACGAAATCGATGTATCATTCATTATAACATTGATTGATTAATTACATTAAGCTACAATACATACTAATTGCCAGTATAAAGTGACAAATGCAATAATAAAATAAATATTGCAAAATTAATTACAAAATTAATTAACGTAGCATTTCTCAAGCAATTTCAGAAATAACCTTCTACGTTTTCCACTTCTTTTATACACCTGCGTAATTTAATATCAACGAAAGTAACCAATTCCACGCGTCATGTTTGTATTGATCAAAAAATTTGTCCCCACCCTTCCCTCCTTATTAACACACTGCGCCATTTGTTACAAATCTCGATCATAGACACCATCGGAACAATTCTCCAATTCCTACCGGCTGTTGCTCGCAGAGACCGACAAAAAACACAGGTCGCCCCGATCGCCGATATATCCGGATACATGGTCGGGCACCAGAGAAGGGAGACTGGTAGACCGCGTGTCTGAAAGGATGCTAACTAGATGCTCGACTCCGAAAAGGGCTGGTCGGATCTTGCTTGGCTCGTTCCTTCCTTCTCCACCTTCTCTATCTCCTTCTTCTTCTTCTTCTTCTTCTTCTTCTTCGGCCGGTTCCTCGTCCCCCTGCTGCTCTTCCTGTTCCTCTTTCACGGCGGATGGCCGGGCCCCTGCACCAGAGATTAAAAACTTAATGGGGGGGCGTGCTGTGGGGGCGTGCTACGTGCTACGTGGTGCCGGGATTTATGTCTGCACCACCGAGATATCGTTCCGCTCGAACGCCAATAGGCACTGTCTCGTTCCAAATCTCTAAACCCCCTTGCCACCACCCCTCTAGACAGCTACCCTCGTGTAACTTTTTCTGCCAGCCGAGTTTCCCGTTTCCCTTTTCGCGCCTCGCTCCGGTTTCAGCGAGTTGGCCAATCGTGGAATTTTGGAGTTTTGGAATTTTCAGGCCGAAGAGGAGGGATTCCTCTCGAAGCCCCGGAGTCATTCTTCTGTCCCCTGTGTTGTGTTTTTTTCAGCCGAGTCGAGGAAAAGTTAAGCGCAATGTGAGTATCTCTCTCTCTGTTCTCTTACGTTCTTCTATTCCTTTTCTTGTGTCCAATGTTTGGGGAAGTTGGACGTGGTTGATTTTGAATTTTCGACAAACGTGGGAACTAATTGTTGATAAACGGAAAGATTGTCTAGGAGAATATTCGAGATATTGAGGTTTGAGACTGTTTGATCTGGTTTTCTTTGATTTGAGGAAGTTTGTTAAAATACACGATCGCAGTAAAATTGATTTCCTGTTATTAACAAACTGAGTTTTTTTGCAGAAAAGAATTCGGAATATTGCGAAATTTCACACATTGAAGCTGGTTTAGTCTGGTTTGAGGAAGTTGAACGTGATTAATTTTGAATTTGCGACAGTAGAATGGTACTTGACTGGGATAAAATTAATTTCTTAGGTGAGTTTGTTCTTGAAAAATTCGCAATACTGCGAAATTTCGTTATTTGTTAATCCAATTGTGCATCACAAAGTTCACTCATTAATAATACTAATAACAATATGTTAGTATGTCACTGTGATTAAATTTAATAGAATTTTATATTTATTAATATTTAATTTTAATGAATGCATATATTATTTTACAATATATATGTACGTTTAGTATTTTAAATATATATATCTTCTTCATTATAATTAGTATGAAGTTAGCATTAATAATATTCAGTATCAAAAGACATTACAGTGCAGATATGTATTCATTAATATTAATATTAAATATTAATAAACATAGACTTCCTTAGTAATTATATGTTTTAACATACATTATTTCTCGTTGCAATCAATCGCTATCAATGGTGATAGAACAATAAATTATGAATGATTGTGAACATCTACATATATACATAGATTATCGTGCAAATTAATCCTCAAATAGTAGTCATAAACGATTGTGTCATAAAAAATTGCGTCATAATAAATTGTATCATATCACGATTAACTGATAACTGATGCTATATTCTTTGTGACACAAATCGATAACAAAATTCAGATACAAAAATGATACAAAACTCGAAGCCTGTTCAAATAAATAAAAGAATTTGTTCGCCTTACTTACAGTCAAAGTTATACTATTATACATAACAATAATATAACACAACATTTACTAACATTAAATCGAAACATCGACATATAAGATAAAACGATTGAAGCTGTGAAACGAAGGGCGAGCGAAGTCGAAACGAAAGTTCACCCAACCGGCGCTGTCTGGTACGTCGAAACAGCGAAAGTTTCAACAGAATGAAAAACCGTGACGAAGCCGATCGGATCGGTCGATTTATCCGGGGGATCGCGAGTAGTCCCACACCGGCCTTCCGGGATTTTTCAGCGTCACGATTCGCCTCGTGATGCACGAAATCGATGATCCCTCTCCTGTCCTCGCAGCAACGAGATGGATACCTCGTTTTCAGCTTTCGTTTTTCCCTTTTTTTTTTTTTTCCTTGAAACCTAGACTCTGCTTTGCAACGTTCCAACCCATCCTGCTCAACTTTCTCTATTCCATTTTTTTCTCCCCCCCCCCCCTCTTTTAATTGCCGATAATTTATATATACGGGGAAATATTAGATTCGTGCGAAACCGTATTAAACCGAGCCCGGTTTTTGGGTGAAGAGAGCAAGGAGGGCGGCATAGGGAAAGAAGGGGGAGGAAGAGACCGTCTCTCGAAGGCCTGTAATTATTGGCAAACATGAGCACCGCGGGCCCACGAGATTAATTTTTACGCGAGATTGATGCCGCGCGATCGAAGGGTATCGACTGACGTGGTCGTGGGGAGGGTTCGCTCCTCTAACGAGATTCCATCCCTCCGTTCTTCGAAATATCCTATCTTATCAGGCTAACCGCTTTGCCCTCGTACCCTTTTTTTTTTTTTTTTTTTTCAAGAGAGTATGAAAGTCTGCGGACGATTTCGCAGAATTCTGCTCTTTCGTTTTCTAAACTTGCTCGTATTGTGAATGTTCACGAAGCTGTACAGCGTCGATTGCACGTCGGGTTTTCTTTTTTCGAATCGTTTGGAATTTGTAATTCAGTCGTTTGTTGATTTGCGATTTAAATGTGTATACAGTAATAGATATAAATATAACAATAAGTATAAACGTTTATTACTTGTAAATTGATTATTAATGTCAACTAGAATTAAAATTTAAAGAACTGAATAAATATATGTGAATTAAGTTATATATATATATATCGCGTCAGGAACAGTCACTCCACACTGACACAGAATCGATCTCGAGTATCGTCAGTGATCCAAGGCCCTCAATTACCCGAATTAAATGTAAATTCGTGGATAATCGGCGCCTATGTCTGTTTCCGCGGTCTCTCCCTCTTTTCGCTTCGACTTTTCGATCGGGCCTCTCCGACGTGTGCAATACGCTTCGGGATCGGTTTTAATCGATCGGCGGAATGCAAAGGCGGGCTGGCTCTCCAAGCGCGCGCTTTACCGGGTTTAATTACGAGAGAGCCGTGAGAATTTCGGCCAACGCTCGAAGATTGAGCCCCCTCCTCCCATCCTCTTCTTCATCGGCTGGCCGAAAACTGGCAACGAGATCGCGTATCGACGTAATGAACTTCGCGAAAACCCTTCTGCCTTTGATTCTAACCCAAAAGTCGTCTGTCTAGTACAGTAGTATGGTCACTGAAAGGCTGTAACTTTTACAAACACATGTTTCTTTTAGTTATTTTAGTTTTTAGTTTTGAGAAACAACGACAATAACAAGAAAGATGATGAAAAATGAACATAAATTATGACTTTTTTTTAAACTCTTCAGTGTTTCAGTGACCATGTAGTAATTCCAAGTCAATGAATTCTTGTGTTTCACTGGCAACAACTAAATTTATGTTCATGTATCTAATATTTCAGTTGATATATAGGTACATTTGATGCTTTAATTAAACATATGATGTATAGATACGTTTAGTACTTCAATTCAGTACATATGTACATTTGATGTGTCAATTACATTATACTGTGTACATTGTATTTAAATTCATGATACATGTACGCAACTAATACTTGAATTAAACATAATAGGCTAAATGGTATATTTAGTTTTTCATATACATCTAATACTTAAATTGGACATATGATGTATACTATATTTAAATATATGATATGTGTGTACAGTCAATTAAATACCTGATATAATAGGTACATCTATTGTAGTGTTTCAATTAAATACATCATACAATATATGCATCTAATATTTAAGTTGAATGTATGGTGTATAGACACATTTAATGCTTCAATACATGATGCAATATATACAGCTAACACTTCAATTAAATATTGGATGTAAATTATATTATATTGTATAATATACTATGTTTGTTTATATGCATGATACATGTATACATCCAATACTTTAATTAAATACATAATATAATAAATACATCTAGTTTTTCAATTAAATACATGGTACGATACATACATTTAATATTTAAGTTAAATGTATGATGTATATATACACTTAATACTTCAATTACAAATATATGATATAATAGGTATATTTAGTTTTTCAATTAAATATATGGTGCAATATACACGTGTAATGCTTCATTTAAATACATATACATTTAATACTTCAATTGAATACATCACATATTTAATACCTCTATACTTCAATTAATATATGATATACATATGTATAGGTAAAGTAGTAGTAAATCTAATACTTCAAGTAAATATATGATATGATAATAATAGTTCAATTAAATACATCATACAATATATACATCTAATATTTAAGTTAAATGTATGGTGTACAGATACACTTAATATTTCAATTAAATGCATGTTATAATAGGTATATTTCAATTGGATACATGATGCAATATACAGTCAACTAGATATATACAGCTAACACTTCAGTTAAATATATGATGTATACATTATGCACTATATTTAAATACGTGATACATCCAATACTTCAATTAAATATATAATATAATAGATACATCTAGTTTTTCAATTAAATACATCATACAATATATACATCTAATATTTAATTTAAATGTGTGATGTATACATTTAATACTTCAATTAAATACATGATATAATGGCCACATTTAGTTTTAGTTTTCTTCAATTAAATATATAATGCAATATATACATCTACACTTAATCTACTTCAGTTACATATACATTTAATATTTCAGTTAAATACATGATATAGAGATACGTCATATGTTCAATACAACTGTACTTCAATTAATATATGATACACGTATAGGTAAAGTAGTAGCAAATCTAATACTTTAAGTAAGCATATGATGTAATAATAATAGTTCAATTAAGTGTACATGAATAACCGTCTAACGGTTCAATTAAAAGTGAAAGAAAACGCGGTGGGACGTGGAAAATCGAGCAGCCAGGTTCCCAAGCACCTCTGCAGCTCCTCGTCCATGAATTACACGGTTGACCATTAAGACAAAACCCGACCTCTGCCATAACTCTCCATAGATTTATAGTAGTCGCGCAACGAAGGAAAAGGAGCCGGCGTTATAATCCTTCTGGCGTCCCTCCTCGTTCGTTTACCCTTGGTTTCGTCCCTTGGGGACAAGGACGCCAGCACCCAGGACGGGTATCAGCGAGAGAAAGACAGATCTTCCACTCGGTTTCACGCTCACGAACGCGATACATTAGCATCGAGAGACAGAAACCGCAGAAAATGCAGCTTTGTGTGGTGTCCACACCATCAGCCGCTGTATAAAACGGGCAACGGGCAATAAATATCGGCTTATTTACGGACATAGAGGGCCTGGTCCACGCAGCGGGGATAAATTCAGCAAAATGCCCATTTAATTAACACCTTATTTATTGAGACGTCCACGGCCTCTGTTTTCCTTTTACTTCTTTTTCCCCCTCTCCGGGTCACAAAGGATCCTGTATTGTGGGAATAGAGGGCTGAGAGGGAGAGAGAGAACGAAAGAGCGATTATTTGCTCTTTGTTGTGTGTGAAATTCCCCTCCATTTTTTTAATCGGCCGCCACCACGTGCCACGTGAAAAAGAGCATAGAGTGTGCTTGTGCAGAGAGCAATCGTAGAGAGAGTTTAGAAATGAGAATGATTGTAAGGGATAAAGGAAACGAGTGGAATTGGTGGGATTGAAAGGGGGTGGCCGAGTGGTTGGTGAACAGTGGAAGATTGTAATTTGAGACTGTTTGAATGTGCGAGTCGAAGCTTTGTTTTGAAATTGTGGATTAATCGTCGAGTATATATGTACGACTGAGATTGTGTAGCTCATTTTGTTAGTATTGTATTATTAATTTAGTATTTTGTTACTGTTATGTTACTGTTGAGTAATCTTCATTTTTAAATGTATTTAGAAATTCAAAATTACATTCAAAATCAGTGAAAATTGATTGTTTGAGATTGTGTTAGTGAAACTTATTTTGTTATTATTATATTATTAATTTAATATTTTGTTACTGTTATATTATAAATTAATGGGTAATCTTCATTTTTAAATATATTTAAAAATTCAGTATTATATTAAAAATCAATGAATATCAAATATTTATAAGAAATTACTATTTTTGGAGTTCAAAGAAGTAGATCTTGAGCTTGATCTTTAAATAAAAAAAATAGTATTGTACAATATAACGATCTTTAAATAAAAACTTGATCTATTACTCTACTATTACTCTATTTGATCTTTAAATAAAAAAAAATAGTATTATACAATAGTATTATAGTATTATAAATAGTATTATACAATATAACTATACAATAGTATTATACAATATAATATTTATTATACAAAATATTCTTTATATGAATAAAATTCTTATTTGTTAGAAGAAATTGTTATTAGGGAATTTATAACATGTACTAGTAGAATTCCATTTATTTAAATTTATTTAAATTTCCATCTGATTAAATAAATTCTTGCTAATTCAATCCAGTTATTTACAAAGACACATGATACAATAAAATAATAGCATAATATAATAAAATGTATACGTAGTATATACAAAATAGGTAATATAATAAAATGCAGGACAAAAAATCACTAATAATGAAGAGAATCAGTAAATTCCTGTTGCATGAACTCCAATCCGCTAAAACCCCTCTTGTATAAATATAATAAACTATTTCTCGAACATCTCAGTATTGAAACATAGATTAAAAAATAGAATATATGTATACACTAGTAATGAATTTCTAATTAGTAAGAAATAATAAACATTTTGTTCTCATAATATAATATTCGGGCATTAAAATATCCCAAAAATAGAAAGATTGGAACATCCCAAAGAACATATATATTATATCAAATATATATTTATGTAATATATAAAGATATTTATTATATTGATAAATTTATATATGATTGATATATAATATATAGATTTAGGTTTGATTTATTGTATCTGATATAACATTTGAACATTGAAATATCCCAAAAATTGTTTTATATTATATTATATTATATTGTATTGTACTATATTATATTATATTGTATTATATTATATTGTATTGTACTATATTATATTACATTGTATTGTATTGTATTGTATTGTATTGTATTGTATTGTATTGTATTATATTATATTATATTTTACATCGTTAATTTGAAACAGTTTGGAATATCTCAATTCGAGCATTAAAATATCCCAAAAATAGAGAGATTGAGAGAATCCCAAAAAACAAATATCAAATATATAATATAATTACAAACAGATATATAAACATAGATAAATAATATAAATAAAACAGATATATTATATTAGATATATAATATAATTATTATGTTATATAAATACATAGTACAATACAATTATTGTTATATAAATATATAATATAATATAATTATTATGTAAATATATAGTACAATACAATTGTTATATTATATAAATATATAATATAATATAATTATTATACAATATATAAACATATGTTTATTATATTTAATCATTGATATCATTGATATATAATAGATTAGGTTTATTATATTTAATATGACATTCGAACATTGAAATCCCACAAATCCCAAAAATGTTGTTTCATTGTTATATTGTGCTACAGCGTTAATTCACAGTTTCGAAACAACATCTCAGATTCGCGATTCCCTTGGGCAGAAGTTCCCAACGTTGAAGAAAACTGAACTTTTTCACCGGTAAGTCGGCAGGATGACGGGCAAAACGCTCGCGGCGGATCCTTTAACGGCTCCATTTGGGCGTAGTTGAACCAGGCGTCGGGAATTAGAACCTCGTTAAATAATCGTCGCGAAGGTAACATGAAGGAGCGGAAAGTGGCCGGTTCGATCCGTAACCCGGTTCGTCCTGTCGGTCGTTCTTTTTACAAGCGCGTTCAGGTGCCACTTTTCTCGAAGATTCAGCTGCTGCCCGATGTCTTCTTCTCTCTTCTTTCGGTCTGGGCGATCCAAACGGACGGCCAACTACCGGTGATGGTAAAGTACATCGGGACGAGACTTCGTTACACCTGCTTTACAAAAGCCGGACGCGAGAATCTTCGTGTGCATGTATGTATATGTATTTCCTCTTTCTCTCCTTTTGGTTATCGTTATCGTCGAGGCGATTGTTGAAGAAGAAATATAATGTAACATAGAGGTGGATGATGTAAATATTCATTTAAAACACAGTTTTCATAAAGTACATTTTTTTTTTTTTTTTTTTTTTACATTTTTATGAAGTACAGTTTGAATCTGTTTCATTTAATTGTAACACTCGTGATATTCAAATGTCAATTATGGACAATGTGACGTACAATTATAATATGTAATATCAATTAAAATATATATATTAAAATATATAATTATGATATATAATGCCAATTAAAATCATCAGTTAATATAGTTGATATAATTGGTGTTACGCGTTCAAGTGTAATATAATACAATTGTGATATATGATATCAATTAATATAATTGATATAATTAATATTATTTGCTTGAACGCACTATACAACCAATTATGTGTTTAAATGCGATGTACAATTATAACGCGTAATGTCAATGAGAAATATCAATCAATATGAGTTAATATTATTGGCATAATTGATATCGTTTGTTTAAATATAATTGATTAATATAATTAATATAATAAATGTGTATTTAAACATGTTATACAATTGTAATGTAATACAAATTAGAAACATCAGTTAATATAATTGATTAATGCAATTAATATAATTGATATTATGTGTTTAAATGTGACGTACAATTGTAAGATATAGTATCAGTTAATATCACTTATATATAGTTAGTATAGTTAATCAATATCATGAATGAAATGATGATAATTTATCATACGATAAAAATTCTTTCATTAATAGATTCTTTCTTCACATAAAATACATTTCAGTTGCATTTCAGTTGCATTTTTCTAGTAATAAAATTAATAAGTACGTCTCAATTCACATAAAATACATTTCAGTTGCATTTTCTACTAATAAAATTAATAAGTACATCTCAGTTCACATAAAATACATTTCATTTGCATTTTCTACTAATCAAATTAATAAAATACGTTTCAGTTGTATTTTCTACTAATAAAATTAATAAGTACATCTCAGTTCACATAAAATAGATTTCAATTGCATTTTCTACTAATTAAATTAATAAAATACATTTCAGTTGTATTTTCTACTAATAAAATTAATAAGTACATCTCAGTTCACATGAAATACATTTCATTTGCATTTTCTACTAATTGAATTAATAAAATACATTTCAGTTGCATTTTCTACTAATAAATTTAATAAATACATTTCAGTTCACATGAAATACATTTCAATTGCATTTTCTACTAATTAAATTAATAAAATACATTTCAGTTGTATTTTCTACTAATAAAATTAATAAGTACATCTCAGTTCACATGAAATACATTTCATTTGCATTTTCTACTAATTGAATTAATAAAATACATTTCAGTTGCATTTTCTACTAATAAATTTAATAAATACATTTCAGTTCACATGAAATACATTTCAATTGCATTTTCTACTAATTAAATTAATAAAATACATTTCAGTTGTATTTTCTACTAATAAAATTAATAAGTACATCTCAGTTCACATGAAATACATTTCATTTGCATTTTCTACTAATTGAATTAATAAAATACATTTCAGTTGCATTTTCTACTAATAAATTTAATAAATATATTTCAGTTCACATGAAATACATTTCAATTGCATTTTCTACTAATTAAATTAATAAAATACATTTCAGTTGTATTTTCTACTAATAAAATTAATAAGTACATCTCAGTTCACATGAAATACATTTCATTTGCATTTTCTACTAATTGAATTAATAAAATACATTTCAGTTGCATTTTCTACTAATAAATTTAATAAATATATTTCAGTTCACATGAAATACATTTCAATTGCATTTTCTACTAATTAAATTAATAAAATACATTTCAGTTGTTCATTTTAATAAAATTTCAACGACAGACTGATAGAAAAATTCGCCATGCGCAGCGAAGGTTTTCGGTCACGAAGCACGTGACTTTACCATCTTGGTAAAGACAGGTCGTTGACGACGAGCCACGAAGGACAGGCTTCGATAAGCGGAAGTCGGTTGTAAACTCGTGGCAAAACGATTTCGTTGGCGAAGGAGACGTCGTTCACGCACGCAGGAACACCGACAATGATCCGGTGTAAAACACGAGCATGTGGATTCACTTGTATGCCAATGAGATGTTTGTCGCTCTTGAGGAGGTGTTTCTAACGTCGACACTGCTCGTTACCTTCTTCCCCGATGTCATCATTTCAGTCGAACCATTTCCTCGCCTATTCTCTCGACGAAACGTCGAAACACTGTATTTCACGTCCTAGAACGCATTGGTTCTTTAGAGAGAATTTGGAAATTTGCAAATCTGAGGACACGAAAAATGTATCGTATGAATGCAAGCAAGGGAATTTAAGCGAGTGATATTACGAGCGCTTCTTTTCCTAAAAATTTCGTAGAACCTTAGAATTTAGGTGAATGAAAGAACGTTTAATTCCTAGCTCGAATTGAAGATCGCTATGAAGAGTATTAAATAAATAAATTGATCGTCTCTGAAAGATTAATTATTATATGTTGGAAGTAAACGTAACTATGAAAAATATTAAATATTAATCAAGATAACTGTATGTCGAGATTAATTTTCTATCGAAAGATTGATTCTTCTGTATTAAGTATTGCACGTCATTTGAAAGTCTAATTGTTATATTCAATATATTATTTTCCAGAATTGAAGATGAGAAAGAAAACTAAGACGATCGTAATCGAAGTTACATGTATCGAAATTAATTGAGTATATTTTTAAAATTATCTCTCAGAGTTTCAATTCATCAGATGTCTTTCCCGAAAAATTAATCGTATCTTACAACAGCTTTGGATCATCAAAAGATCCAAATCAAGAAATTAAATCGTCGAGATTGATCAATCCGCCCGAAAGATTATTTACATTTTGAAAATTATCTTTACGATGAAAAGAAAAAGTAAACCCCGGAAAAAAAAGTCAAAATCGTCAGCCTTAATTAATCTGTTGCGCCACGCACGTCGAGAATATTTTGTTTCAAATTGCAACATTCTCTCAGTTTTAAGTATATTTAAATGTAAACCAGGAAAAACAAGTGATAAGTTTATTACTTCTTAGTAATTTCCATCTAGTGACATCGTATCGGCGAGTTTGAAAGAAAAAGAAAGCGACGAATTATTGTGTACGGTTCGGTCACTCGTTATGGTCCGCAATCAGTTAACCTCTTGCGCTGGAATGACGTACGTCAAGAATTTTTTCTCCTAAAATTGCAATATTTCCACAGTTTCAAGCATATTTAAATATAACTCAGGCAAAACAAATAATAAATTTATTGCTTTTAGTTACTTTTCACTAATTTCTATTCAGTGGTATACCGATGAATTCAAAAAAGAAAACGAATTATTGTGTACGGTTTGGTCACTCGTTATGGTTCGCAATCAGTTAACCTCTTGCGCTGGAATGACGTACGTCGAGAATTTTTTGTCCTAAAATTGCAATATTGTCACAGTTTCAAGCATGTTTAAATATAACTCAGGCAAAACAAATAATAAATTTATTACTTTTAGTTACTTTTCACTGATTTCTATCCAGTGGTGTACCGATGAATTCAAAAAGGAAGACGAATTATTGTGTACGGTTCGGTCACTCGTTATGGTCCGCGCAATCAGTTGCCAGCGCAAGAGGTTAATGTTCGTGCTTCGAGGGAACTTTCAAACTGCGTGAAATTTTCGAGGAGTGCAAAGAAAGCTCCCAGCTTCAAATCCATTATAGATTCTTTTCTTTTTTTTTTTTTTTTTTTTTTAATTTC
>NW_025109006.1:79570-83146 GCF_011392965.1 Frieseomelitta varia
CTCGTTAAAATTTCAGTGCCCTTTGCCCCCCCCCCCCTCTTTTTTTTTCTTTTTTCTCTCGAGATTGCCGATTTCACTTCTGCCGTTAACCGCAGAATCGTTCTTTTTATTAAAACAAAAAAAAAAGGCAGCTGCCTTTGAATAATGAAATTTTTCATCATCGAGGAGATGTTGAGCCTGGTCAGGACAAGTGATACCGAACGAAAGCCCCTTCGTTCTTCTTGCTCCATCGGCGAACGTTGTTCTTCCGTGCGCGAGGGCCATCCAGCTAATGGGACGCGCGGCTGCTCTATAATTACAAAGATTGGCCAGTATATGCGCCGGCTAAAACGGAGGCTCGTGGTCGGTTGCATGTGGCTGTGAGAGGAAAAGAAGAAAGATAGATAGATAGATAGATAGAGAGAGAGAGAGAGAGTACGGTCAGATTATAGATCGATACAGGGCTGCTTTTATTTGCCCGATCGAAGACGAGCTATGGTATTGCGAGCGCGTTTCGTTGAAAATAAGAAAAGAAAAGACAACAGAATCGGGCCACAGCTGCGCGGAAATTTAGAGGAGGCATCCTCGCTTTCATTAGTTCGCTGGTGAGTAGTCTGTCGGCGCTTCGAGAAACCACGCCACGTTTCTGTTTGCAATCCTCCTCGGCGAGAGTTCTTTTCGTAGCTCTTTCGTTTCGGAATTTGGCAAAAAACTTGCAGGAGAATAATAGGAGATTAATGCGTGAGGATTCATGTTAACACGTCTGAGAGATGAAAGAGTAACTGTAACTTCGCAGATTGAGCATTTCAATGTTATTATTTTAGTTATATTTTAGTATATATTATAGTATAGTATATATTATATTATAGTATATTATATTATATTAGTTATATTTTAGTATAGTATATATTAGTTATAGTATATATTAGTTATAGTATATATTAGTTATAGTATATATTATATTATACTATATATTATATTAAGAGATGAAAGAGTTCTGTAACTTCGCAGATTGAACGTTTCAATATTATTATTTTAGTTATATTTTAGTATATATTATATTATATTAGTTATATTTTAGTATAGTATATATCATATTATACTATATATTATATTACATTAGTTATATTTTAATATATGTCATAGTATAGTATATATTATATTATATTAGTTATAGTATATATTATACTATATATTATATTATATTTTAGTATATATTATATTTTAGTATATATTATAGTATCATTTTAGAATTTTAGAATTCGAGGGTGTCGAGGTTACACGATTCGAGAATTTGCGACTTACAGAAGGACAATAGAATAATATGTGAGGATTTATGAAAGAGTTCTGTAATTTCACACAATTAAAAGCTTTAATGGAATTTTGAAAGAAGATTAACATATAAAAATTTAGGGGTGTGCGAGAACCCGAAAATATCGTCGGGACGAGTTAAAAAGAGATCGAGTCGAATCGGGTCGAGTTCCCGAAAATTTCGAGATTCCCGAAGGAATCGGGTTTCCCGAAAAAGTCGAGATTCCTGAAAATTTCGAGAACCCGGCTGCCGTTTCTCGAACTACTCTACAATGCTGTACAGCAGCCTACAAAATATGTAAATACACAGTTCAATGTCTTCTGCCAGTGAAGTTATTGGAAACACGGATTCTAAGAATCGTGCGACCTGATGTATACAAACGTGTGACTGCGTGCTTAGTACTTGGACATTATGTACGCTGTATTATGAAGCAGTATCGCTGAGAAATTCGGGCAGTTCAGACGTACATTTCAAAATCTGTGTGAATTTGATAAAGATTAAAAATCTTTAAAAACAATGTCGAGTGATAGTGAGAGTAAAGTTGTGGTAGCAGGAAGTAGTGCAGAAGACATCGTGCAAAGGAAGAAGATGAAGAGAAGCTCTGTTTGGGAACATTTTCTGGAAAAAGATGATACAAAGGCGGAATACACACATTGTCACCATGAATTTAAAACTAAGTATGCAAATACTACTGGTTTATTACGCCATTTGAAGCATATGCATCCAAACGAAAGTACATGTACTAGAAAAGAAACTGAATCGATATAAAATTTGTCGCATGTACAGAATGATACGCGAAAGATCGTTAAACCAAAACATATAACAGAAGGAATTGTTCGAATGATGGTTCTAGAAAAACAGTTCAGAAATTTACGTCATTTGTGTCACGTCGCATCCGTGAAAGAACAGAGTTTCGTAATTCATTGGAATCTCGACGTTTGATTAGTTCTATAATCAATTTGTATAATTCGAAGGTACAGAAAGGTTCAAGTTCTCTTTTAGATTTCACAAATCTTGAATTCCTTCGGATATTTTTCACTGAGCCGTTCATTCTCGGTACAATTCAATTCAATGCTCCTTCGATTCTCGAATACAATCAAGTCTTCGCATTTAATTCTCTTTAATCAAAACTCTTTCATCTTCAATCCTCCGATAAATCGACACACCACCGTACCCTCAATCAAAATTCCTCGATCCTTAATTCTCGAATTCTTCGATTCTTCAATTAATTAGCACCAATTCGATTAATCATCGTCACTATGCTTCACGATCGTCCTGACACTGTGTGTCAGTGGCTCTGAAAAGGAGAGGATCGCCTCTCTCCTTCTCTCTGTCGAGTCAATCGAGCATAATTCGTACAATTGATATCACCTGCCCTCGTGCGTCCTCGAGGACACTTTTCCCGTAGAGAGAGACAGAGAGAGAGAGAGCGAGAGAGAGAAAGAGCGCGTGTCGGTGCTCGCGAGCCTGTATTTTTCTTTACACGTGTCAACGGTGCCCCGTGGCAGCTTTGCGCGCGGAACCTACGGCGAGGCTCAGGTGAGTCGAGGATTCACCTGCCCCGGCCAGGCAGCTGCGCAGGTGTAATCCACTCGGTTTTGTGAACCGGCCGCGGTCCTTGGCGAGCACCTCCGCCGTTTTCGTTAGGAGAGAGTCCCCTTCGTCCTCTGCTTCGTCCCGCAACCATAGCTTGTACCACCAGAATGAAGAGGAAGTACGATTTTATTTGCTAATTTTAAGAGAAATTTTCGAATTTTCTTCATTTTGCAATCTTAATGATTGAAGATGATTCTAATATATTTTATATATATATATATATATATATAATTTTTATATATATTATATAGTAATATATTTAGTTAGTAATATATTTCATGGCACACCTGATTCTTAGTATATTTTAATATATTTTATAATATATATATTCTTAATATATTTTATAATATATATAACTTAATATATTTTAGCAATATATTTTGTGGCACACCTATTTTGAAAATCATCACACACACACACAAATGCACAAAAAAAACGTATTAATTCTAGGAATAAAAATTAAACAGCGCCCTTAAAAAAAAAAAACCGTGTCGATCATTTTACTTACAAACATAGTGAAGAATATAAGGAATTCACCAAAAGTTTCAACTTTTCATCAAGATCTCTTCATCAAACTCTTCAACAGAGTTATGAGCATCATTTTACTTGCAAAAACCTATATCTTTACCAAAACCTTCTAAATACTGTGGCTATCCCCCCCCCTCCCCCAAAATAATCTTTAACCTTTT
>NW_025109006.1:83552-85026 GCF_011392965.1 Frieseomelitta varia
ATATTAAAATATACTAAGAATCAGGTGTGCCATGAAATATATTACTAACTAAATATATTACTATATAATATATATAAAAATCATCTTCAATCATTAAGATTGCAAAATGAGGAAAATTCGAAAATTTCTCTTAAAATTAGCAAATAAAATTGTACTTCCTCTTCATTCCGGTGGTACAAGCTATGGTTTCAATTTCGAAACCGAGAAAAAGCAAATTGTAAACTTACCAGATTTCAATTCGAATTTTAAATTCAATTTCTTCAAACTGATCATTGATGAATGAAAACTACATATAACGTTTCAGTACTTGGAATTAACGTCGCTCAATTTCAATACTGAAAAGGAAATCTCAAGGCTTTAAGGGTTTAAATGTCTCCATAGTGGTAATCACAAAGAGTTTAACCTTTTAAGCGTTTATGTCGAGTATACTCGTCGTGAAAAAATGTAATTTTATCGTTTAATATCGAGTATACTCGTCGAATACAAAACAAAATTCGCTTTTGCTATTTATCGTAGAATTTAGGTAAAAGAATTATATATATATTTGTAATTTTAGCACATTTTAGAATACTTCAAAGCAACAAAGCAAATAGAGAAAATTTCCAATTGAAGAACATTTGATTGAGACATATTCTAGATTTCATACCAAGGACAGATTCGAAAACTAATCCTACAGGAATATGTTCGTACTGTTTTTCCAAAAATGAGATTCGAAAAGAGGTATTGGCATTCTTCTCTCTAAAAACAAATTAAAATTATCTCTGATCCGTTTTAATTTTACGAACATTTAACTTCTACTTCTTTTCACGAACTGATGCACATTCAAGTATTTTCCTCCACATTTTCAATTTTTGATGAAATAATTTTTAAAGAAATGTCAAGTTCTGCAAATACCGTAAATACCAATAGAATTAAAAATTCTACGAAACAACAGAAGATAATTATCAATTTGTTATAATTCAACTCGATCTTACAGAAAGTGTTCCCTCGGTCATCGCTTCGAAATAATAGTCGAGCACGCCAATGCACGTTCTCGAAGAGGTTATAATATCTTCTCGAATTTCTCGAAAGCTTGCCACTTCTCGTTCTCGTTTCCATGTTCGCGTCTCGAGCGCGTACATAAGGAAACAAGAGTGAAAGATGACAAAGGGAAGGTGCGGAGGAGTCGGACAATCCCGCCTTGATTCGAGCGTAGCTTGTCAGCGACAAGCGGCAGCGATTGTGGGCGCCTGTAATTCATTGGTTCCGCTGCAGGTGTGTTTTCTCTCCGTTCGACGCGAGTCCGGCTGTGAAGCAACTATTAAATCGCGATTTTATGCCCGATCACCGAGTCACGTGTCACGGAATCTCTCGCCGCATAACCTAACTTCGAATTAACCACCAATCGTTCGGGAGCCCTTTTCTAACTTAGGTTAGGTTCCAAGTTTTTGGAAGAGTTGCTTTGAAATACACTCCTGGACATAATGATAACCTA
>NW_025109006.1:85037-107613 GCF_011392965.1 Frieseomelitta varia
ATCTAACCTAACTTACGAATTTATTTTCGATCGTTTGGGAGCCCTTTTCTAACTTAGGTTAGGTTCCAAGTTTTTGAAAGAATTGTTTTGAAATACACTCTCGGACAAAATAATAACCTAACTTCGAATTAATCTAACCTAACTTACGAATTTACCTTCGATCGTTCGGGAGCCCTTTTCTAATTTAGGTTAGTTTTAGGTTAGGTTCCAAGTTTTTGGAAGAGTTGCTTTGAAATACACTCTCGGACAAAATAATAACCTAACTTCGAATTAATCTAACCTAATTTACGAATTTACCTTCGATCGTTCGGGAGCCCCTTTCTAACTTAGGTTAAATTCCAAGTTTTTGGAAGAGTTGCTTTAAAATACACTCCAGGACGAAATAATAATATAAAAAGTATGTACATAATATTACATGGAGAACTCATTAATCGAATTGGTGTTATCTTTATTTTCTCTGGGACACTATAGAATTTGCGAATAGTATAAATAGAGGGTGGTCATTGAAAGACTGAATGATATAAAACGGAAATAACTTTTACGAACACGTGTTCTTTTAACTTTTTATCATTTCATTTGAAAATATAATTGGTGGATTTTTTCTATAAACTACAAAAAAAGAAAATAAGAAAGATTGAAAATGAACAAGTTATGACTTTTTCAAACTCTTCAGTATTTCAGTGGCCACTCTATAACATGTAAACATGATGTCTCTGTAAGAAGAAATTCGGTGTTGGAACGTGTGCAATTTATCAAATCTTAATTTAAATATTTACTATTTTTTATTAACATTAACCAGTTACAATGAAATATTAGAATTTAACACATAAGAGCTCATTAATCTAATCAGTATTATATTTATTTTCTCAAGGAGACTGTAGAATTCGCGATGAACATGTGCAATTTATCAAATCTCAATTTAAACATTTATTATTCTTTTTTTTAACATTAACTAGTTACAATGAAATATCAGAATTCGAGACAGTACATAATATTAGAGAGCTCGCCAATCTAATCAATGTAATTTATTTTTGATTAAAAACAATTCGTGCTGATGAAAACAAAAACCTTCAGCCAACGAAAACAGTTTAGTCATTATCGTACCGTCACTGTAACATAATTATTAGAATATAATGAAACTATTAGAAATATTATTGAAACAACACTACTGTTTAAATTGTTAGAAATAATAATCGAACTGTTCCGTCGATTATGATAATTTCAGTGACAAAAAGATACATGCATGATGCGAGCAGTTTTCAATAAGAAATCGCTCGTGAAGAAATTGAATAAGAAATTGATCTCTGAGCCTTCGTTGTATATATATATATGTTAATAAATAAAAGATTCTTGAATCTGACAAAATTCTTAATCAATTAAAAGTTCTTTAATACTCGCTTTGCGAAGTAAATTAAATGGATCAAAATTCATACGTTCCGTTGCAACGTATTTCCGATGCCCCGTTCACCCAGTTTTCTTCTTTTAATTGAACGACGACGTTTAAAACACGTCGCGTGCTCGATCGTACCACGCGTCGTCCAGCAGGTGCGTCTCCTACCTGTGGATCGACCTTAATATTCCTTTCTTGCGAATTCCTCCGGAACCGAAAGTGCCCTCGCCGAAGTTCCACGAAGAAACATTTCTGTATGAAAGTTAATTGACGAATTAATTGGTCAGGTATGTTAGTAATATATCTTCTAGTACGTATATTGACACTAGAACTATCCAACTGGACAAAATAATTAAATAACAAGTATTGGTTCTTCGTTGATATTTTTTCTGGACAAGAGCGGATCTGCGATTTTTCTCTCGTTTTATTAATTTTTTAACACACATGAACGAATTTCGGCGAATTTCTCAATTTTGGCTTTTAGTGCTCTGTGTTCCTTTATATAACAAAATACATAATAGTTTGTATGATAAATATATAATTAACAAAACATAAATAAAAAGAAATGATAGATCTTAAATTAAATTTAAAATTACATTTAAAATTTAATTTAATTTAAAGTTTAATTTGAATTTAAAAGTTGGACTTTATTTTAGTGGACTCACCCTGTATATAGAAAAAATTGCAAGGTTAATTCACTTACACAGAATGAGAACGATTATGTTCAATACTTGCGCGATTTTCGCAAACAGTTATTTTTTATTTTTTATTACCTTTGACGATTGAAGATCTCTATGAAGAGTATTAGATGAATAAATTGATCGTCTCTGAAAGATTAATTATTATATGTTGGAAGTAAACGTAACTATAAGAAATATTAAAGAGTCTAAATCAAGATAACTGTATGTCGAGATTAATTTTCTATCGAAAGATTAATTATCTTCTATTAAGTATTACACGTCATCTGAAAGACTAATATTCAATATATTATTTTCCAGAATTGAAGATGAGAAAGAAAAACAAGACGATCGTAATCGAAGTTACATGTATCGAAATTAATTGAGTATATTTTTAAAATTATCTCTCAGAGTTCAGTTCGTCAGATGTTTTCCCTGAAAGATTAATCGTATCTTACAGCAGCTGGGGGAAATATCGAAAGATCCAAATCAACGAATTAAATCGTCGAGATTGATCAATCCGCCCGAAAGATTATTTACATTTTGAAAATTATCCTCTACGGTGAAAAGAAAAAGTAAACCTCGAAAAGTCAAAATCGTCAGTCTTAATTAACCTGTTGCGTTGGAACGACGCGAATATTTTGTCCCAAATTGCAACATTCTCTCAGTTTTAAGTATATTTAAATGTAAACCAGGCAAAAGAAGTGACAAGTTTATTACGTCTTAATAATTTCCAGCGAGTTCGAAAGAAAAAGAAAGCGACGAATTATTGTGTACGGTTCGGTCACTCGTTATGGTCCGCAATCAGTTGCCGTTAACCTCTTGCGTTGGAATGACGTACGCCACGCACGTCGAGAATTCTTTGTCCTAAAATTGCAATATTTCCACAGTTTCAAGCATATTTAAATGTAACTCGGGCAAAACAAATAATAAATTTATTACTTTTAGTTACTTTTCACTAATTTCTATTCAGTGGTATACCGATGAATTCAAAAAGGAAGACGAATTATTGTGTACGGTTTGGTCACTCGTTATGGTCCGCAATCAGTTAACCTCTTGCGCTGGAATGACGTACGCCACGCACGTCGAGAATTCTTTGTCCTAAAATTGCAATATTTCCACAGTTTCAAGCATATTTGAATATAACTCAGGCAAAACAAATAATAAATTTATTACTTTTAGTTACTTTCCACTAATTTCTATCCAGTGGTATACCGATGAATTCAAAAAGGAAGACGAATTATTGTGTACGGTTTGGTCACTCGTTATGGTCCGCAATCAGTTAACCTCTTGCGCTGGAATGACGTACGCCACGCACGTCGAGAATTCTTTGTCCTAAAATTGCAATATTTCCACAGTTTCAAGCATATTTGAATATAACTCAGGCAAAACAAATAATAAATTTATTACTTTTAGTTACTTTCCACTAATTTCTATCCAGTGGTATACGGATGAATTCAAAAAGGAAGACGAATTATTGTGTGCGGTTCGGTCACTCGTTATGGTCCGCGCGAGAGCGGTTAAAAACCCACCTCCGATTGTCGAATGTCGACGGAAGAACAAGGACGAATTCAAAGAATTCGGCGAAGATGATCGAGAGAGTTACGAGAGTTACTGGCGCAAGTATTCCAAACACGTGAGAGTGAAACGTAATTTTCGTCCACGATTATCGCGTGATTAAATAAACGGCGCGTCATCGTGCACAGTTTCTCTCTCTCGTCGAACGTCGATTAATTTGAATGTATCGTAGCGGTCGATCACGCGAGCACGATAAATCGGTTAATCGTGAAATGGGCGGGCCCCGGGCCCATTTTCGGCGTTCGTTAATTGAGGTTTAACGATCGCCGGTTTTAATCGGGCCAGGAAAGGTAACGCGAAACATGAACGAGTCGAGCCGAGGCGACGCACGATGAAAAGCAGGTGCGAAACTTTCGACCGATTAGGAAATGAAATGCAAAGTCGCGGCAACAGGACAGAGTGGCAGGTGAACGTCCCTGGCCTGGCACGCCGGAAAAGTCTTCTCCGTCTCTATCGTTTCGTTCCTCCGCCTCGTATCGCGTCGCGACGGATTAACGACCGAGTAAATCTTCACCGCGACGGCTCGCCACACCTGGACAACTTTTATTGCAATTGTTGATTACCTTGTTCTCGGTCATTTCTTTTTATTCGTTCTTTTGATTCACTGTGACATCTAGACGCCGGTCGTTGATGGATAGAGTGGTATAAGCGGCACTTATTGGATAATGGATATTGATGAATTCTTTTGATTTCATTGTGATTTATTGTACGTTACAATGTTTATTACGACGTGTGTACAGGGGTTACTGTTGTGATATACAATATCAATTAGTATAATATATGTTGTATGATGTTATACGTTGTATTATGTTAATGTGTACGTTACATTTTATAAATATTTTATGTGCATTTCGTTCTATTTTATTATTATTTTATTTTATTTTATTTATTTTTATTTATATTATTTTATCTTATTTTACTTATTTTTATTTATTTTATTTTATCTTATTTTATTTATTTCTATTTATTTTAGTTTATCTTATTTTATTTATTTTATAAATGTTTTATATATATTTTTATATTTAATACTAATATACATATATATTATATATATATATATATATATATATATATATATATATTACGTTGAAAAAATATATAAAAAAATATATAAAGAAAGTCTCAAATCGAACAACTTCACTCTACATTTTTATAAAATATAAGCTACATATGTTATATAATATTACATAATTAACACTATATAATATTATTATATATTATATATTAAATAATAATATTAATATTATTATATTACATAACATTAATATTATTTATATGTTATATATAATAATGTATAACATTAATATTACTAATATATTAATATTATATATTATATTATACTAATATATTAATATTATATATTAATATATTAGTAATATTAATGTCATACATAATCAAGTTCTATTATCCATATTGTATTACATTAACATTACAATATAATCATTTCCTCCCTAAAAAGCGCCCGACGTCGTCAGCGCATTGCATCGTTGCGCGCATTTTCACAGAGGAATGAGCAAAAATCCGCGGTTCGTATCCGATGACAATTGCGAGAGTCGCAAGCAGCAAACGAATAACGATCACGCTCCCTTCGGCGACGAAATGTACACGGTATGTAGTCCCGATCGGTGACAAACAAACAGTCGTTTGGTCGACGAGTTCACGTACTGTGTGTATTGGACGATCGTCGTCGGCGACGACCAAGCATCCTCTCTCTCTCTCTCTCTCTCTCTCTCTCTCTCTCGGTCGCATTAACCGTACCTGTTACTTGGCTCGGCCACCATCGGTAATTAGTTCAGCTGCAGCGTGCGGAGACGCGTGCCCAGTGCTCGCTGGTGCAGCTGCGCACCTGTCGCCCGGGACCGGATCCGCACGCCTTCATAAATACGAGCCACCGCGTAAGCCGCGCACCATCGGCGACAGAGAGCGCCGATAAAAAAGCCGCTATTAAGCTCGATGCCAGACGTCCCGGACCGCCTGTAACCATACACACGCCGCGTTGTACTTTAAATTTGATTTAGGACTGCCACGATCGTTTCTCTCTTCTTCGTCTTCTTCTTCTTCTTATTTTTCTTTCTTTTTTGGTCGTTTCTCCTTCGTATCGCGTGTGGGACGAGTGTGGGATAAGAGGACCACAGTTCTTTGCTGTAAAGAGAACGAAAATGAAAAGTATGCGCAGGAAAAGATATTGAACTAATTTCTTTTCTTAATTTCTTTGTCTTTGCGAGGTGTATGAGCGAAATTTGTACGCAGTGGCAATGAATTGTATAATAATAATGCAGAATTATAATAATTATATAAATTGTAATATTATGTACGATTATGTACGCAATAATTGTATGAAATTATATATAATTTAAATTAATATTATGTAATATGTTATAATATTAAATAAATATTGAATAAATTGGGGAAAAACTTCTTCAATTTTTTTTTCTTACGTAACGTTTAATATTATTGAATTCTTATATATATTAAGAAATTAAATAAAACAGACGTGTCTATATCTTTGACAGAGAAGTTCAAAAACGAGTGATGTACGAGCGAAATTTGTGGCAATGAATAATAATACAATAATAATAAAAATTTATAACAATTATATAAATTATATAAATTGTAATATTGTACTATTTTAAATTATATAAATTCTCTACACAATAATTGTATGAAATTATATATAATTTAAATTAATATTATGTAATATATTGTAATATTAAATAAATAATATAGGTTGGGGAAAAAGTTCCTCCATTTTTTTTTCTTGTATAACATTCAATATTATTAAATTCTTAATGTACATTAAGAAATTAAACATAACAATATATTTTTGACAGAGAAGTTCAATTAAAACGAGTGATGTATGAGCGAAATTTGTGGCAATGAATAATAATACAAAATTATAATAATTGTATAAATTATATACACAATAATTATATGAAAGTATATATAATTAAAATTAGTATTATATAATATATTATAATGTTAAATAAATAATATAAATTCGGGAAAAAGTTTCCTCTTTTTTTTTTCTTATGTAACATTTAATGTTGTTAAATTCTTAATATATATTAAGAAATTGAACGTAACACACGTGTCTATAAAGTCCAATGTTCTTTTAGTTTTTCAATCCATAGATGAATCCACAATTCATTTATAATAAATAAATATATATATATATATATACATAATAAAATTAATAAAAAATTCTATATAATTTAATGAAAATTAAATAGGGGAATTAAAGTTAATAATGACAAATTAAAGTGCCAGCAATAGCCGTCCAAACTTATATTACAACTCAATAATTTATTATAATAAAAATAATTGTTATATTAAATTTATTAATTTTAGGCGAAATTCAAATAAATAGTAATACTATAAATTTTAATAATATAAAATTAGATACCCTGTTATGTTAATTTGAAAATAAAATTTTTACAATTATTATACACGTTGGATCATTTAAAACGATCCCTCGTAACCGAGGATTCCAGACTCGCGAAAAACTCGCTCCCCGTTTTTAGGTTCTCACGGACATTCGGTTTGAATTCGCAGGTGTTCCGCTGATGGCGAAACACGCCGGGCATTGGCGAGACGCGGAGACCTATCCGCGGGTATAGTCGGGACGCATACTAGGTGCACCGCGATAAATCTCGGCCACGATACCTATCTCGGCGACTATGCAAGCCAGCCAGACGGTTTCCTCGTCGTCGCGGAGCGTCGAACCCCACCGATCGTCCAGGACTCCTGGAATTTTCGCTAACTCTGCACTTCCGCGTGCCATTCTTCCTCCTCTGCCCTTCTCCCGGAGTTTCGTCGACTCTTTTTCCAACGAAACTTGCCCATTTCCCCCATTGGTAGGCCACGGTTCCACCCGCGATTGTTGGGATCAACGATTGGATCGACCACGTTGGACGACGTTCAATTGATTATACAAAGTGTACAAAAGTATTATCGACCAGCGTTTCTCTCGACAACGGTGCGGAGCCATTGAATAAAGTGAAAGAGTCGAAAGTGGCTCCAATTTTTGACGTTTGAAAACTTACCATTTACCACGTCACCCGGAAAGAAAGAAACTTTCAAGTAGTATGAAGTAAAGTTTCTAGAAATTTTCAGTCGTAAAAAGGAAATACGATAAGGGGGAAGACTCTGCAAATCGCTAGAATCCCAGGAGATCTAAAATTAAGTCTCGATCCAAACTTTGTAATTAGTCGAGATTTCGCGTTTCTTCGGCCTCAGCTTTCGTTCGAGTCGATTCACGACTCTCGCGACAGGTAAAACGGTTAAGGGTTTAGTCACGAAACGTGGCGGAGGATCGGAAATTAAGGTCCGCGCGTCCGGCACGCGACAAGCTGCGAGCGGGCCGAAGTGCAAGCTGCAGCCTCCCGGATCGAGGCGCGCTCGCATGAATCACGCGGAACGCGACCAAGCTATCATTACGCTCGGTAATCATGGTCATTTGTTCGAACTGTTCTAAATTGAGAGTCGATATCGGGGCCCTTCTCGCCTCGCTCGCCCACCGCACCTTTCTTCCATTCCGTGTTCTCTCCTTTCGGTTAATCGGTGCTTGGTTAACGAGTTTGCAACAAGGAACGAGGTAAAGAAGGGTTTGCCTGTGGTTGGCTTGGCGATTATTCACATGCATTCGCGAGAAATTCGAAGGTACGCAAACTCGTGGAAAGAGTTGCGAAGTATTTAAAATGAAGCGTTAATCGGACTAAGTTGTGCAGAAATTTATTAACCCTCGGAACGATAAAGAATTGATTAAACACGGTACGGATTTTTATTTTGGAAAATTTTATATTATGCGTTTGTAAAAATTGTACCAACTAACTAACCAAGTTACAGTTCCATTCTAGACTTGCCTATTTATTATTAATTACTATTATGAAACAGAAACAAGAAATGGAACTCCTTTAGAATCTTGAAGTCTCCTTCAACTTCCCTTAGAATCTTCAAGTCTAGATCTACTTAATTTTAAATCATCGAGGATGATTGGCAGCTTTTTGTATAAAGAGCGATTCAATTCTAATATTTATTAAGTATTAATCATTATATTTAGTAGATAAGATGAACGTTTATCATTTTCGTGAATGCTTAGTAATACTTATTTAATCGCAGATAACTTAGTTATCTAGTGTTAAAGCCTCAGCTCTTATTAAATCACTTGATATCGTGTTCGAAGTGATTTGAATTTTCCGCCCATATGTAACCCTCGAAGTCACTGCGCATGCGTCTCCCCCTATAAGTAGATCACGAATTTTCGTGTATTTGTATATTTCTATAAATATAATTAATGAAATCGTTTAATCGGAGTTTTCAACGAGGAATAAAACAGAAAGGAAATTTCTAATAATTTGATGACTGAAGATTTTTATGCATATGTGAGACATTTAAAAGTACACGAGTATACACAATATAGGTACAAAACATAAAATATGCAAAGCATTTAGAATGGAATATGAATTTATTGTAATATTTATTGCAAGTTTTAATTACAATATATATATTTAGTAGATAATAGAAATGTTTTAAACTTCGTATCATGTTCAAAACGATTCGAATCGTTCGCCATACATGTGTACAGATTCAGAGTACACAATTTGAACACTGCGCATTGCGCATGCGTCTCGACGTATGCGTCTTCGCGTCTAATCCTTACAAGGAATCTACGAGTTTTCATGCATTTATATGTATATTTCTATGAATATAATTAACGTGTTTGTTTAATCAGAGCTTAGTTAATAACGAGGAACAAAGTAAAGAAGAAATTTCTTGCAAGTGAGCTGCAATTCTTCATGCATCCATGAGAAATTTGCAGGTACGTGAATGCATATAATGTATAAAATATGTAAAACTATGGATATAAAGCATTCAGAGTAGTGTTAATTATAATATTCAGCAGATAAAGCAAATTTCATATTTCTTCAACGTAATTTATAACTATAAAAGTGCACGCTATAAAGGTTAGGTATTTACATCGGGGCGCATGCGCAGTGCGTCGTAATGGAATCTAAATCACTTCGAAATTCGAAGTTCGAGTCGCCTCGAGTCAAACTTTGGTCAAAGAGGTTATGTAATTTTTATTCCTTTGAAAAACTATGTCTTCATTTGTCAATATTTATTATTTATATTATATATATTATTTAAATATATAAAATTTAAATATATAAAAGTCCACACTCTATTTATAAATGTAGACGCCTCCGTTCAGACGCATGCGCAGTGACGAGTTCCTCGAATCGATATGGCGGAAAATTCGAATCACTTCGAATGCGACACCAAGTTGTAAACTCTTAAAAGTCTCTTAAAAGAAGATTTAAATCTAGATATTTTGATATACTAAGTACATTCTATAAATTTTTGTCCCTTCGAATTATAAATAATATAAAAACTCGCGATTTAGTAATTACTAAATGATCATTACGTCCATGTTCGGTTTTCAAACTACATGAATATTCGCTCGCATTTACAACGAGAGCCGACTATCGTTTACAACAAACAAGCACGAATTTTGTCGAAATATTGGACGAACGAACGTTCAACAATTCAACAGACACACAATGAAATATAAATATACGACGTCTGTCGTGCTGATATTCATAAGAAATTTCGACCCAACACGAGGACACGAACGATCGTCACCGCAGTTTCGTACGAAACGTTCCCGCGAACGAGGAACAGAAAGGTCGTTGCACAGTTAGGCTAGAGAGTTTTTTTGGCACGGCAAGAAGCTGCTGGAAGAAATACGCGCAACACGGGCGAGCCGAGGTTAACGATTATTGCGCGGTAAATAACCACGATCCACCTGTGTGTGCTCGGCCGTGGCTTGTAAAACCGACAGAGCCGCTCCATTGTTTTACATGGACGATCGTAAAGCATAACGAGGCTGCGAATTTCTGTCTGCTGCCGCGCGATACCAATTCTGATGGTTATAAATTTTGTTCAACGAATGAAGAAGAAACGAGATCAGGAGAACGCTGTCAGAAACTTGAAAGATTTCGTTTTTCTATACAAATTTTTGTATAAAGAGCGATAGTTTAATGAAACAATCTTACACGTTTTAGATACAACATATATATTAAAAAAAAAAAGAACACAGTCGCTTTAGCTTACACTATAGCATGTGTGTACGTACGTAATATAAAAAATAAATTTGTTTCTAAAATATCTTATTAATATATATATATATATATATATATATATATATATATATATATATATATTATTTATATTTTTTTATATGATATGTATGAAACAGTTTTCCATCACGATTTTGTGAAAATCCTTGCTGCCCTTTATTATTCGCCTGCTCGTCGATTCGCAAGTGAATTGCCTACGATGTTGTTCCGCGATAGATGTTTCCGTGGCACTCGTGGAGAAAGAGCTCAAAGCAATATTATTTAACCGTTAAAGTCAGTCCTCGTTAGGCCGTGGCCGATAGAGGCGTGGGTCGTGTCGTCGTATATTAGTTGGGAAACGCCTCCTGTGGGATCGAGAGGGGTTGATGGCACACGGAGATTAATAGCCAACGGGTCAAGTACGCTGAGAGAGGAGACGGGCTCTCTACACTCTTACCGAGGCTCGGATACATTTTGCCTGGGATAAAGATAAGAATTAACTTGAATCTGAAGTAACGAACTGTTTAGAGCTGTAACTTTGTAAATGAATCATTATCAAATGATAATAATTACTATTATTAATATATAATATCAATTATATATGCGTATTGTATATACTTATATAACTGAAAAGTACATAGTAAATATAAAAACACATATACAGAAAATTAAAGTAATTTTTATATTGTTGTATTGTCATAATATTATAAACAATTACAATTATTTAATTAATGAAAATAAAATTGACTCAACAATATAATATAAATCTCTGTTTTAGTGCACACAAGTTGCAAATATGCAATATGAGAAAAAAAAAAAAAGAAGAAAGAAACACTTCGCGTGCTTGAAAGAAGGGCAAGCATCCGATTATCCGATAACATCGATGATGAACAAGACGATGCATCATTCAAGCAATTTCTCCCTCTCTTTACAGACTCGTCGCTAAATTATTATCTGTCATTGAGACAGTAACGAAAAGTTTTAACGGTCTCGCTCTCTAGTCTGTTTCTGTTCGAATGATTGCGTTTTCGAATTCCATTCGAGCAGGCCTGAAGTGCAGTTCACTGTCGGGAAAGGGGAGTGGCAAAATTCGACAGCCAACAGGTTCCACGCGCGTCGCGAGCTGTACGATGTTTGTTTTCGGATAAAACGAAGAACGATACCCGGTTAAACAGTCCGATCAGATTTTCCGCGCGATAAGATCGAGCCGAGCGCCGTTGCCGGAGTAATTGCACGATACTTTATATATATTACGCTAAGTAATTGCCGCGTCTGTATGCGCATTTATGTAAGGCCGCGGAGCGAACAATGAGGCGCCCCCCCACCCTCCTCCCCCTCCTCCCCCTCCTCCCACCTCGCGATTACCATCGTCTCGGAATCGCGTTATCTCCTTCGTGGATCCTCGTAATTAACGCCGCCTCCAGTTTCTGCGAAAAGTCCAGGTGAAGCAGTTTCGCGCGGATACGTTTCAACGAGTGGGCTTACGTGTGTGGAATAACGCGCACACGTCGGTATTATATTTATCCCTTGGAAATTTTTCGAGTTCGAGTTCCAATCGGTCTCTCGCCGCTGTTGCGTTAATTGTCTGTGCAACATCGTGTAACTTGAAATGTTACATGTACACACGTTTCGTGTAATTATTGCTCCGCCGTTGTATATATATTTTTAATTGCACACGTGAACTACGAAGAGATGGAGAGCGCGAGGTGTACATTTTGTATGGTTATTGTTCCATTGTTTTATTTTTTGTTAATACATCGGTAGAGAAGAAATCCTGAACAAGTTAACATTGGAGTATACATTTTGTATGGTTGTCATTCCAGTATCGTATTTTAGAATAAATATGAAATGAAGTATGTTGTAATGAAAATAAAATAATGACACGATAATATACATCTTATATGTACAGTAATTAGACATATACAATATATAATATACATATTAGATTAAGTATACATTAGATATTAAGATATATATTTTATATTGGAATTTTTTTTTTTTACGTAATTACTGCCCTATTGTCTTATTTGTATTATTATATCGTTACAAAAATACTTAATGAATTACATTACATTAATTTCAATTAACAAAAACATTTTAATTATAATTGAAAATAATTAATACAAATAGTTCTTTAGTATTACGAATGTTCATTCACTGTATATTTTAATAACAATGAGTTTGTACATAATCTCTAATTAGTTATCTATAACAATTATTAGCTCCCGAATTTTAGAATAATTGGAATAATTACTTGTAAATCATTTTTCTCTTAACATTCATTATTCTGTATTATTCTTATTAGTATTATTATAATATTATTATTATTCTTATATTAATATTAATAATAATATTATTATTATTCTTATATTAGTATTATTATAATATTATTATTATTGGAATAATTACTTTTAAATCATTATTCTCTTAACATTCATTATTCTGTATTATTCTTATTAGTATTATTATAATATTATTATTATTCTTATATTAATATTAATAATAATATTATTATTATTCTTATATTAGTATTATTATAATATTATTATTATTCTTATATTAGTATTATTATAATATTATTATTATTCTGTATTATTAGTATTATCATAATATTATTATTATTGGAATAATTACTTTTAAATCATTATTCTCTTAACATTCATTATTCTGTATTATTCTTACTAGTATTATTATAATATTATTATTATTCTTATTTGATATTCAGAACGAATTAATTGTAACTAACAATTACTAGTTCCCAAATTTTTCATCGGGCTAAATGGTTGCAATTATTTTCAATATTCACTTAATAGTTTTATCTCGATGTTATTCTTATTAATGATAATCACAATGAATCTTTGATACTCAACGACTAAACTACATTGAAAACTTATATCGGAGAAATTAAAGTGGACAAGGAACAGGAAAATGTTTGTGACAAGTAATAGAGGACACTTGTGTTTACGTGTCTTCTAAAAATATACGTGTCTGTAAAATTTGTCAAATTCATCCGAGAATTTGTGAATCGATCACTCTGATCACGTTGGTAGTGTTAACGTAGTATATCAAAAGCAAAATTTGTATAAAATCTTTTAAACAATTATATTAGTTATCAAATTTCAAACTGGTGTATAAATAGTCGTAATTTCTCAATTCAAGTCTATTTCTCTCGCAAGCAAACACAGAATTAACGAAGTATGCTGCGGAGGATAAATCGTCACACGTCCAGGAAAATTATCTGCAAGAATAAATTTACTCGATTCGCGATTTACGATCCATGTCGCGTCGCGGAAACCGAGGCGCCACCGCGGCACTCGGCAAAATGGCGGCCGATCCAGCGATTTACGATCAATCTCTTACGCAATCGCGCGTTCGAGTACGACGTTACCATGAAATTATCGCGCCTACTTTTTCCGATTAATTAAACCTCGCCAGGGAAAAAAAGAACCGTATTCCCTCATTGTTCCACTCTCGACTACCGATCGTTATCTTTCGGCCTTTTGTATTATTATTTAGCAATTACGCGAACGATGATAATTGGGATGCTTGTTCGTTCGGTTTCACGGAAAACAAGGAACTATGGTACCATTTAACCCCTTGAGTTACGACTTCTTTTGCTTTTTTCGCAGTTTCTTTTGATTGCAATTAATACTGTAACATTGTTATAATATAATATACACTGTGATGTATAATAATGATATTGTATATTGTAATATACAATAATAAAATTTAAATTAAATATTGCAGTATATTACAACAATTATGAATAACGAAAAGTAGGTATAAAGTTAACTACAAAGTAAATATACTATATTATAGTTGTATTATAGATATTATACTATTGAATTACGACTTCTTTTGCCTCTTTCGGCGTTCTTTATTGTAGTTAATATTGCAATGTATTATAATAATGTTCCTGTGATGTAACATACGATATAATGTATAATAATAATATTCCAATAATAAAATATATGCATGTCATAATATATGATAATAAAATTTAAAAGAAATATTACAGTGTATTACAATTATTAACAATAATGAAAAGTAGATAATGAAAATTAAAATATAAAGCGATGGTGTATTACAATATTATAGATATACCATTAATATTAATATTATAGATATTATACTATTATAGTATTATAGGTATTATACTTTATAGTATAATACAATAGTATAGTATAGTATAATATAGTATACTATAATATAGTATAGTATTACTTTATAGTATAATATAATAGTATAGTATAGTATAATATAGTATAATATACTATAGTATAGTATAGTATTACTTTATAGTATAATATAGTATAATATAGTATAGATAGTATAATATTACTTTATATCATAATATAGTACAGTAATACTATATAGTATCTTTGTATCTAATTAATATCTACTACCATAATTATTACAATTAAAAATAATTATTGTACACATTACTGTATATTATATGCTATAAACTACATCTGGGTACTGTATGTGCCATCTACTACATATTATATTATATATAAATATATTAGACTACCTTGTATAGTGTACTAATAGTATAATGTACTGTAGTATTATAATATAACTAACATAATATAATTAGTGTACTAATATACTATCTAGTCTAGTGTACTATAGTATAATGTACTAATATAATATACTATGTATTATAGCAGAAACATTATTATAACGGAAATGTATATAGTTCATACATACTTACATTCAAACATTTCTATTACATATACATGCACATATAATACACAGCACAAAAGTATACTATGTATTACATTACTGTTACATGTAATAATATACCATTATAGTGTATAATACACTCAAGTGTGTAATCCTGTATTCACCAAATTTACCATGATCGTGCATTCACTAGTAACTTGAATTTCATTTTAATTCCAGCAGCAAAAGCAACGACGTCCAAGGCACGAGAAACAGAAAAGAAGGAGGCGCACGCTCCGATTCCGGGAAAATCCTAACACGATTCCGGAGACGCACGGCAGCCAGCCACTAAATCCTACCCCATACCAGCATACCAGCCGGCAGTCCAGTTCCTGGACGCGTCGTCCTGGACAAATGCCCGGATACCAACGGTGGAAGCAATGCGTCTTAACGACGCGACGCGACGCGACACCACTCTGCGAGGCGTCACCACCGCGCCTCGTTCTCTCCGTGCAGTTCCTGTCCCGGGCCATTTCACGCCTTCGGCACGAACGTCCCGAAAGGACCACGTTTCTTGCAGATACCGGGGAAAACAGGGCTATCGATCCGACTTCCCTACCTCGAGTGAGTAAACTCGCTTCTTTTTCTCACTCTGGAATTTCGTTCAGATTCGTAGAATATTAGAATTGGCATTGGACTGTGTCCTGTGGAGCAGTAGAACAAGAAGTATTCGCCTCTACAATATTCATCAAAGTGAAACTTCCTGCGTTGAAATGACGTGCCACGAAGAATTTTTTGTCCCAAAATATTGTAGTATTTCCTTAGTTTTAAGTATATTTAAGGCAAAACAGATAGTAAATTCATTACTTGTCAATAATTTCTATCCAGTGATATCGTGCCGACGAGTTCAAAAAGAAAGCGACGAATTATTGTATACGGTTCGGTCACTCGTTATGGTCCGCAATCAGTTGTCGTTAACCTCTTGCGCTGGAATGACGTGTCGCGCACGTCGAGAATTCTTTTTGTCCCAAAATTGCAATATTTTCTCAATTCCAAAGATATTTAAATACAACTAAGGCAAAATAAATAATAAATTTATTACTTTTAGTTACTTTTTACTAATTTCTATCCGGTGGTATAGCGATGAATTCAAGAAAGAAGGCGAATTATTGTATACGGTTCGGTCACTCGTTATGGTCCGCAGTCAGTTGCGTAGTTAGTTAGATTCTCTAACTCCTTGAGGGTTTGAAAATTGAATTTAAAAAAAGGTGAAACCGCTTTTTTTGATTTATTGTTCTACTTTCTTATTGCTAGTATAGATCTTTTTATTTTGTGGTTCTCTGGAAACGTTTAGAAATTTGTAATATTAATATGTATATTAATACTGTTTAAAGGAATTTTTATTTTCTGCAAGAATATTGCATCGTGAGGATCTCAAGAGGGATTAATTATTGTGATTGTGACGTTATGTTGGATGTAAAGTATTGAAATCTTCTATTGCAATTTGTACTTTCTAACATTCGAGTTATGGAATTTAAATTTTGAATTTAAATATTAAATTAAATTATAAATTAAATTAAATATTAAAGTTAATATTTAAATTTAAATTTAAAATTCTAACCCAAATCGCGCGCCACTATAATTTCTTTCTTTTTCAATTTGTACCACATAAACGTGACTCGCTATCACAAAGAATAACAAGAAATATAAGATTAGACAAACGTTTTATTCGTAATTTAATATTTATAATTTCTCTCTCTCTCTTTCCAAAGATGATACCTTTTCTTTCGAAAATTCTACACACTAAAGAATCCTTTTCATTACTGAATCCACGACGGTCTTGAAAACGAAAGCTTCGACTTTACAAAGACCTCTCAAAATTTACGATGCTCGATTTTTTTCTCTCACGAAGTTACAGCAAATGTAAATGTTTCCATTTTCACTATGTATTAATGTTTAATAACATTCTTTATTCTTTATGCACGTCGTTTAATTTTTTTTTTTCTTTTTCCACTTTTGAAACAAGCATGAGGGCGATGTATATGGGAATCTCGATTCCAGTAAATGACCCAGGAAATTTGATTTGATTTCAGAGAAACGTTCGAAGTTTTGAAGCTACTTGTGGACGATGATTTTTTTCAAGAGAGAACGGCTCGCCTCGGACCAGCCGGATGGAGAATGGTCCAGGGAGAGATCGAAGCGGCTCTCTTCTCGTGGGACCCCCGGCGCGAAACAACAAGCAGTCAGAAAAATGGATGGGCTGCTAACCGTGCCACACATGGAGCCCCTGCTCGGTTATTTCGCCTTTTACTTCACCGTCCCGCGGCGCGCAACGCGCTTTAATCGGCTGCGTTCTTAATTACGTTTTCACCTCGGCTCTCCCTATCAACCGCCACGACTCGAAAGTTTCTAGATAACGAAACTAGTAGATATCGAGTTGAAACGAGCGACGTTTTTGTGAAATTGTAGATCATCATCCTTCGATCATCTTGAATCCTTGTGGTAAAGCATGCTTTTGTCCTATTTCCAATTTTTCGACCATTATCTTGGCTCTTTATTCTTATTTTTACAAAACGTACTAAAAGTAGTACTAAAAGTAGTATATAAAAGTAGTACATAAAAGCACGGATAATTTTACAAAATGTCCAGTTGATCTAATTTAAATGTGTGAAGACTCAACCTGTATACAATTACATTTGCACGTGCAAATTTTCTTTGCCTGTAATTTGGATAGACTCCGTACGCAGTGAAGAGCATAATTAAACCAATAACGATGATGGAAGATGATCGACAATTTGAATTATTATACTTAAAAAACAAAGTTATTTAGAAAACTTGTATATTAGAAAAATTGTAAAAATTCAAGAAAAATTGTAGAAACGATGAAAAAAAAAATGTTTTCATGATCATGATTTTGAAGATTCCGACGACTTTGTTCAAGAGTCTTGGAACTTGTCGATTTTTCTTACCAAATTTTAAATATCACAGTTTAATAACGAAATTTTTAGGAATTTTTTTCAATTTAATCCCACTGTTTAGAATTTATCAATGTATATATTCGACGCGTGAAACACGCACTTTCTAAACACGATCCCTGCACACAATAGAGAAAAAAATCCCGACCATGAAACCCAAATGTTCCAGACTGTCAGGAGCATGGTGTCTGTATAAAAGCGGCGTGATGTCACGGTTAAAGGTCCATTTATAACTACCGACGAGCCTGGCGGAACGAGCCACGCATCGATAGTGTTTTATCCTTGCTTCGTTCGCTGGTACGTGTAATTTTGATGGTAACGAATATTGATCGTGTTTGTGACGAGAGAAATCGAGCGTTCGAAATTGAGACGAAAGGGAATCGTATTAAAAAGGAGCAATTTTCGACCAGTCGTAGAACACAAGGAGATGCAAAATGAATTTATTTACCAAAACACCTTCGTACTTTATGACTTTTACTTTATATATTACTTCTTCGTATTTTATAACCATTTTTTATTTTGTAACGACTGGTAAATGCCGATATTTTCGTAAATATCTTTCGTTCCACCGCTTCTTCTTCGAGATCGAGTTTCGTTATCGAGCAGCTTGTACCTCGTGTGGATATCCAGCCACAGAAACAAGAATATGATGGATGAGACGTGATCTCCCATTCAAGTTCCACTATCTCGAGTCACGAGTCATCTTCCTGTCTGACCAACGTCGACTGTTGTTTCCTTTCCGTAATTTTTCTCGAACTCTTTGCAACACTTGCCGCGATAATAGTTGCTCCCACTTTGAAATCCTCATTCGTCGATCTCAGAAAGGATCTCCCTAGGATCGTGATCGAAAAAAATCGGCAAGCACAGTTTCCGGATACCAACGAGTGATTAGAAATAACCATGTTTCTTCTTGGTGTCACTCTAGGTATTTTACTTTACTTTAAGACTCATTTCTCTGTGACGTGAATGGATCTTTGACGGGCTAGTAAAAAAAAATATTTGATTGACATGAGCTTTTGTGGTTCGTTTTAACACATTATGAACTATAAAAAGCAACCTTAAAAAAGAAAAAGAATCCTTTCACATAACGTTTTTTTTTTATATTGCCTGTCGGTGTGCATGATTCCAGCCAAACAGGATTAGCTGCAACAAAAGGTAACAATGTTCTCTAGGCATTGACGACATTTTCATTTTTGTGAAAATTATGAAAACAGCAGCTATTTGTTTTGAATTTATATCAAAAATTTCTACGCTTTCTGTTTGTATTTTTCGAAACTGTTAAAAATTAAAAAACATTCGATCGTCAATCCCTAGTAAATGTTATACCAAAGATACGTAGTTTCACAGTAATCGGTTGGTTAGATATATCTTGCCACACCGTTTCTAAGAACCTAAGTTTCGAGAAAAACGCGTTCAGAAGTTTCAGAACGTCATTTTTCATATCGTATGTATCCTTTGCTTACTTCTTTTTACTACTATATATCGCGGCTCGCAGTTCTTACTACAAATTCACAACGAAATGGAATCCAAGTCGAATCCTGATACTCGGACTCACCAAAAGTGACATTTTGAATCGCACGATTTTATAACATAACAGTGATACAAATTCAATTATCCTGCATCCGCGGATTTATTATTAATAATAAAATATATTACAATAACATAGTCGAAACTCCGAAAATAAGTCGTTTTAAAAGCTACCTTTCGTATCTCGTTTCTGAGACTTCAAAACTACCATTCAAAACAAAACAAAGGAAATCGATTTTTTTTTTTTTAAAATGTCAGACTGTCCCTGTACCATGTAAGTCAAAGTACCTGAGAGTGACACCAATAGAGAAACAAGTCCCGATCGTACTCGACGAAAGGGAACGAACTCGATCGAAAGGAGGGAGAGAAACGCAACGACTCTCGTGTTTCTCTTCTGTCTAAGCGCCAGTCACGCGGTCCTCATCAATCTTGTTCGATTATTCCGTGATGGGCGAAAAAGAGCGGCGCGAAGGAGGTCCACAGACGAAAAGAAAAGAAACGCGGGAAGGGGGGGAGGAAGGGAACAAAGGGGGAGGCGGGTCGTTATAAATGGCAAGGCGATTTGATTTCTATTAGGCGACGCATTGTTCGCTCCCGCCGGGGGATCCTTCGATCGTTAATGAATTTGTGCTCGCGGATACGGAGCGTGGAAAACGAGAGGAACGAGAGAGAGAGAGAGAGAGAGAGGATCGTTCCCGATTTCGCGAGCAGGAGAAAGTGGTCGTTCGAGTGGCTCGTGTGTTCCTTGGAGGAGGAATACGAGGGCGTCGATGGTAGGTGGATCATGGCAAACATTCGTCGGAATGTCGGTCTTGAGGATAATTTACGTTGTGGCTTTATGGGAGGATGACTAGAGGGTGGAACGTAGATAACACCTGCGTTTACATTTTTTCTTCTTTTTCCTTTTTTTTTTTTTTTTTTTTCTCTCTTTGGAGTTCGTTGAAGACTTTATACGCTGGAGAACGAAAAGCAGTAGTGTATCGTATCTTTCTTTCGCTTTGTGAAATATTCTTCGTCTTTCATCCTTATTAATTATTATTTATATAATTAATAGGGATAAAATTATTTATAGATAATGTTTATTAATTAAGTATTGATTTATAGATAATATTTATTTAATTATAATGTATATTGTATGTATTATAGATAATATTTATTTAATTATAATGTATATTGTATGTATTATAGATAATATTTATTTAATTATAATATATATTGTATGTATTATAGATAATATTTATTCAATTATAATATATATTATATGTATTATAGATAATATTTATTTAATTATAATATATATTATAGGTATTATAGATAATATTTATTTATAGATAATATATATTATATGTATTATAGATAATATTCATTTAATTATAATATATATTATATATTATAGATAATATTTATTTAATTATAATATATATTATATATTATAGATAATATTTATTTATAGATAATATATATTATGTGTATTATAGATAATATTTATTTAATTATAATATATATTATATATATTATAGATAATATTTATTTAATTACAATATTTATTTATAGATAATATTTATTAATTAATTGTTAATTATTATAATGTTTATTTTTGTTCTTCATTTTTGGTTCTTGGGTCTAACATAATATTTCTCATTCAAATTCAACTGTTTGCAGTTTCGTTACACCAACCACGAGAATGAAAAAATAATAGACAATAGTAACTCATATAAATTTATTTAAATTTAAATGAATGATTGAATAATTTTAGTCAAGGCACAAGTGAAATTAGACATTTTAAAAATCTCAATTAATATATACGAATAATTTGATTCTCCTTCCATGAAATGTCCCGACAACTCTAATCTTCTATTCTCATAAATTTTTGTCCTTCGAAAGAAACGCGTCACATCCTCCTTAATGCTGTTAATGTCAAATTGAAAAAAATTTCCCATTGCGCGCCACTCGTTGACGGATCAACTATACGATGCATAAACGTATCGAATCGACATCATATCCGACAGCAATTGAAACATCGAAACGCGATTGGTTAGTTTAGCGGCGCGGCGCAGAGAATCCAAGAGTACGGGATCTATCGATCGATCGAGGACCGTCTTCTGACCGAGGAGACGCGACAATAGGTAGATTAGTGGCTCGAATGGATTCCTGGTCGGCGGTATTCACGTAACAGGATCAAATCGAAGACGAAGTACGGCGGGAGGGTGAAATTATAGGTGGCGGTGATCCGTAGAGCAAACAGGAGAGCTCATGCGGGAAATCGGTTTGCCCGGTCTTTCTTCCCGGTCCGAGAGCGGTTTCCATTGTTCGTTTTTCCTCCCCCTCTATTCCTCCCGTGGGACATTTGGAATCTCGTTTGCAAATAAGATTTTACGCGAACATCGCCCTCTCTCCGTCGTGCGACTCTCTTACCTTCGTATTTCGTGATTTCGCTTTCCTCGATCTCGACGAATCGCACCTGTTCCAGAGAATATTATATGAAATGTTTCGTTTTGAGGAATAAGTGTATTAGACTTTTGGATAATTGTTTTGTCGATTCAGGTGAATTTTTAAAGTGTTTAAAATTCCTAATTTTAAACATTTAAAATTCCTAAAATTTCTAGATCCTGAATATTATTTTACAAGTATATTTTATTAGTATTT
>NW_025109006.1:107642-127778 GCF_011392965.1 Frieseomelitta varia
TGAAATGTTTCGTTTTGAGGAATAAGTGTATTAGACTCTGGATAATTGTTTTGTTGATTCAGGTGAATTTTTAAAGTGTTTAAAATTCCTAATTTTAAATATTTAAAATTCCTAAAATTTCTAGATCCTGAATTATGTTTTCCTTCGGATGTTAGCAACTTTTGTCCGTGGATATTATTTTACAAGTATATTTTATTAGTATTTTATACATAAATGATACATTATATTGTATATCTTTTAAACATTATACGTATATATATGAAGTATATAATCATACATGTATATTATACAGTAATCTTTGAAATTAATTAATAAATATTTTTAATGGATCGTAATATGCTATATATATATATACATATATTATATATACACTATATTTACTATATATATACTATAATTTTGTACATGAATGAATAATATTATAATTAATTAGAAGTAATTATTATAATTATATATATATATATATATATATATATATATATATATTTCTAATGAATCATAATATAAAGAAATATATAATATATTATATTATAATATTTTTACTGAATTATGATATACATTATCCATTCATTTATAGAACAATATATATACATATTAATTATAATATATATTACAATTCATTCGTTTTATAATATACATAACAAATAAACAACTGATTGTATATATTATACTATTTCATAAGCGAATGAATAATATGCATTGAAAGTAAATGCTCATTAATTGCTGCAGTTAATTTAAAACATCAGTCGTTTCACATCTTACAACAATTATAATTATAAAATTATATCCTGTAACTGTCATATTATATTAAATAACTTCGACTATTGTCATTGAGAAAGAGCGGTGGACAACGTCTGAAAAAAAATACATACGTACATACACACATGCCCATCTTCAAAGCTGACATCACTTTTCGAAAGTAATGACAAAGAAGGAAAGGAAAAAAAAAAAAAAAAAAAAGGAGAAAAAAAGAAACACAAAATCGAAAGGTCGAAAGTCTAAAAGGATCGACGATCACGATGAAATTACCAATTAGTCGTGCTGTTTATGTTCCCGTTAAAAGTAACTAACTCGCACGCGAGTCACCATACTCCAATGCTACTCTCCAATATATATTACATTGTACATATATATATGCATACATATACTTACTTATAGACAGAGAATCCAAGGCGGGACAATGACCGTGAAGAAAAGCTATTACAATCGTCGAACGATTAGCCCGATCGTTTTTTGGCTGCTCCATCCCGAGGAGGAATCACGGGGTGAGGGCATTCACTGGCTTTATGAGGCAACAATGACTGGTCATCCACGGGCATTCGGGGGATACCTTCTATATCTTCTTCTCTCTTTCTTCTTCTTCTTCTTTTTTTCTCGTTTCTTCTCTCTCTCTCTCTCACACACACACGCATACGCATACGTTCTTTCTCACTCAGGACACGTTGTCGATGATTAACACGCGCCTACCTTATTCGATCTCCGCGGCGAATACGAAGCTGCCACGATCGGAACAATTTGGTAACGGGAGGGCGCCGATAATTGCCGTTATTAAAGGATCTCTGGATCGTTTCTTTCTTTCTCGTTTTTACTAGTCGTTCTTAACTAGTCGATCGTGATTTGTGCGATTTTCTTATCCGCGAGGACACACTGTGGGCAAAGACAAAGACGTGTGTACAGTGATTTGGCCATTTGGACACCGAAATGTCGAAACTGTTTTGCAACTGTGTGCAAAGGGACGATGGACTTTTATCAAAGAGATCGTGAGAAAGGGAAAGAAGCGAGCAAACACTGCTAAATTAGATTTATTAAAATCGATTTATTGCGATAGATTTGTTAAAATAGAGGTTGAGGACTTCTACGAAATTCAAACTTGCAAGACTTTTGTGACAATTAAATCCGTAAAGATTTCAATGAAATTCAAAATTATGAAAGTTCTCTTTTTATGGAAATTCAGATCTATAAAATTCCTACGAAAATTTACATTTTGACCGTTCTGACAGCCCTATTTGACTTTGGTGTTGTCTGAATGATGAATTCAGCATCGTGGTAGACTGTTTATGTGATATTTTCTTACGAAATCGCAACAGTTTAAATTGTCGACGATCTTTCATCGACGACGACGAAACAAATAAAGAATAAAAGTAACAACAATTAAATAACACAGGTACACGTGTAACAAAAATCAAATAAGCACAAGCATGCGTAAATAGAAGATAAAAGCGGTATCAAAGAGCGGCCGAAACGCGCGTCGACCATCATCTTCTTATTTTCATACTTGTTCACCGTCCTTCGTGCACCAGCTAATGAACTTTCCTCCGAGGTCTATCCGAAGATCAGTTGGGAGGCGTCCGGCCGTCAATCGGAACGTCCACGCGCGAAATTTCCTTATCGACCGCGATCTTATCGCGTCGGAGGAATTGGATTAACAGGATCAGCAGCCCGTTGATGCGATTAATCCGCTGGACGTGGCCGATCGAACGTTCTTCTCCTCCCTCCTTCGATCGAAAGCCCAACACCGTCAGCCATATCGCGAGACTCGAAGGAGAGAAAGGGAGAAAAATAAAGGAACGTAGAGGGTGATACATGGAGTTGGAGTGGTATACAGGGTGTCTGGTCCAATATCACTACCTTGATTTACATTATTTTGTTTCATTTCAATTTATTTTATTTCATTTTATTGTATTTCATTTCATTTTATTTTATTGTATTTTATTTTATTTTATTGTATTTTATTTTATTTTATTGTATTTTATTTTATTTCATTTCATTTTATTTCATTTCATTTCATTTTATTTTATTTTATTTCATTTTATTTGATTTTAATTTATTTTATTTCATTTTATTTTATTTTATTTTATTTTATTTTATTTTATTTTATTTTATTTTATTTTATTTTATTTTATTTTAATTTATTTTACTTTATTTTACTTTATTTTACTTTATTTTACTTTATTGTACTTTATTTTACTTTATTTTACTTTATTGTACTTTATTGTACTTCATTTTATTTCATTTCATTTTATTTTATTTTATTTCATTTTATTTCATTTTAATTTATTTTATTTCATTTTATTTTATTTCATTTTATTTCATTTTACTTTATTTTACTTTATTGTACTTTATTTTACTTTATTTTACTTTATTTTACTTTATTGTACTTTATTTTACTTTATTTTACTTTATTTTACTTTATTTTACTTTATTTTACTTTATTTTACTTTATTTTACTTTATTTTATTTCATTTCATTTCATTTCATTTTATTTTGAAAGAACTGGCAAAAGTTTAATGCAATACACTTGCTAAAGCGAGAGCATTAAAAAGCTTGTATGGATGGCTTAGTTTCCAAGGCATGGAACGATATTTATATGTATTCGTATAATACTCGAATGGTTTAATAAAATTTATAATTTAAATTTTCAGACCTTGGACACTTGAGACTGTTCCTTCTTCTGTAAGACATACTGAGTTGTAATACTAATTTATGTTATGTCTATTTATGACATATTATATATCATTATGATGATACATAGTATATGCCATGTAATATAATAATTAATCAAAATATATATAATGATAATCAAAATAATATATAATTATATAACACCAAGCATAAATTGTTCAATAACATCCAATATTACATTGCACATCATTATTATAATATTATTATAAAAATATATAATAATTATTCCACAATATAAAATAATTAAAATAATATACTGAAGTAAAATAACTATAAAATATTATTACATACAATATCAATTATATAAAATACATCAAATATGATTAAGGTAATAACATGTTATACATTTCTTATATATCACCGCAATATATAATCACTATTATACCGTACAAAGTAACAGTAAAAATATTATTATACAATAATTATCGAACATAAATTATTCAGTTATAGCTCAGTAATATCTCCACGAAATTCACGAATTTGGCCAATTAAAAACGAGGGAGAAAAAGTTGTACACTTGTCCTTATCACCGAGTGTAACCATCTCACCCCCAAACTTCCCCAGAAAGATAAAGCCAGTAATATTTAGACGAGACACCCTGTAGAACAAAGAAGAAGAAACAAAAGAAATAAAAGAAAAAAGGAGGGGGAAGAAGGATCGTAGTGGGTTCGAAGGGAGGTGCCCGGGTTGAGGAGCCTCGATCGAGAGCCTCGATTTTCGCTCGTTCGAAAATCGAGCACGGGGGCGTTCTACGAGGCGTCGAATGCCTCTCGTCTCTGCTGCTCGTCGTTCGCGAGGGCACCGTGGTGGTTGGTTCATGATCAACCTGCAATTAAATCGGCCAACTGAATTTCGACGGTGGAACGTTTCGTAGATAATTGAACGATAAAGTTGCGCGCTCTTCTATGCTATCGGCCAGCCCTATCCCGGATCGACCTCCCCTTTTGCGCGCTGGTGACCCCATTCCTCGTTAAAATTAATCGCCATTGAGCGATCGTCCGGAGCGAACTGCTTGGAATAGGCTTTAAAAAGAAAAAAAAAAAAAAAAAGCGAAAGGAAATTGATGAGAAAAATTGATTTTTTACCATTATTTATTTATTTATTTATTGAGAGGGAGGGAGAGAGACTTGGACGCTTTATTTGGTGTGAATGATATTAAGCAATAATTTATTGTTTGTAATATTGAAGTATCATAAAATTGAATCGTTATATTCCTCAGTTATGTTCAGTACTGTTATATTATTTAATGTATATTATTGCGTATATGATTCATTATATTAGCTGCTCAATTTAGGATATATTACCTCAGTTTATAATAACTAGTTTGAAAGTAGTCTTAAAGAAGTTTTGTCATTTTTCTTTAATGTCAGATGTAGCAAATCATTTTCAAGTAACTGCAAGTATTTGAATCAGTTACAATAGTTTATTGAAATAAACATAAATAGCAAATAATCTGAAACTATCCATGACACTGTGAGGGATTAAGAAGTATTTTGATAAAAATTCATTCAACTAAAATTATATAAATGTACGTATATTATACCTACATATAATATAGAAACATGATATAAAAACATAGTATGATATAGAAATGTAAAGATAATATAAGTATGATATACAAATACAAGTATAAATCAGTTTCTGTATCATATATTAGTATAAATACCTACATATAATATATGATATAGAAATGTAAAGATAATATAAATATGATACACAAATTCAAGTATAAATCAGTTTCTGTATCATATGTAAGTATAAATACCTACATATATAATATATATAGAAACATAAAGATAATATAAATATGATATAAGTATAAATGTTTTAGTATAGATACAAATATAATATATAATTAATGAATAACTATATATAAATACAATCATACATATGTAAACACAAATGTGCAAATATGAACATAATATGCAGGCAAATATAATGCAAGACATGAACCAAAAAGAAAACAAACCAAAAAAAGTTATTTCATTCGACATACTCTATTGACTATTAATGCACTTCACTGCATCAATTGAAAGAATTGAACAAAGAATAATCAGAATCTTCTTAATTGATCTAAACAAGGAGAAAAAAAACGCCCCTGAGTGAAAAAAAAACTGTAAATTTGGAAATCATGGAAACGTGCAGGAAATACACTAAAAAAAAAAAAGAAGAAAAAAAAAAGACAAATTGGTAGATCCCAAAGGAAGGGAGAGTGTCCGAGGGGGCGGTTGAGCGTTTGCCAGCGGAGGTGAAAGAGGGGCAGAGGAGGAGGTGGATCAGCATCGTTATTAATGGGCACGATTACTTGGCGAAACTCGCGCCTTTGTACGCCAGCCTCGAAGCATCCCCGCCGCCAACCCCCGCCAACCACCCAGCCGCCAGTAATACCATCGCGAGCATTCTTCTTTTACACCTGTACGAGCCCTTTTAACTTATGCATAGGATCCTCCCACAGAAACAATGCACCCCGCTCCTCTTCTTCCTTTCTTCCTTCCTTCTTCTTATCTGTCTGACTTGAGCAGCCTCTCCCCTACCCTCGTTCCTAACCTCGTTTCGTTCCGCTCTTCCATCCATCGTCGCCTGTTAATCCATCTTAATGTAGATACCGTTTCTCGGCTATCTCTTTCGAGCCTGATGTAATTTAACGCGGTACAATGCGAAGAGGATAAGTGAAACGGCGGGTACGGATCACTTTTGGTCCGGAATGAGAGATGTAATATTTGGAATATTATGGCGGATGTTAATTTAATGTAGATGCGACGTATGATAAATGTATAGTGTGAACGTGTAATTTGTACAAACGTATAATTTAGCAATATGATGTAAGTATGAAAGGATGTAAATATATAATCAAATAATAAAATAATAAATGTCACAATAAAAAATAAATGTAATATAATATAGTATACCATATTATGTAGTGCACCGTAGTATAGTACATAATATGGTATGGTATGTTACATTATGGTATAGTGTATGGTATAGGTGGTATTATATAGTGTAGTATTATATTATGGTATATTATTATAGTATAGTATAGTATAGTATATTATATTATAAAATACTATAATAAATTATACGATATAAGTATGATATAAATATATTATATAAATTCAGTATTCATAAGAGATATATAATGTATAGGACCAATGTGGCTTGATACCTTTTTTTACTTGAAATTTAATATTCTTTCGATTTCTGATGAAAAAAATATAAGAATATAATAGAAAAATATAATGTAAAAAAATAAAACTGAGAAAAACAAGGATAACCTGCAAAATTTCGAAAAATCCTTCAACACATACAAAAAATTGACACGCTATAAAACCACATAACTTTTGTATTAAACAATTTTTCATCAGACGCATAATTTACAAGCTATTTCAGGTGTGCAAGTTACGTGAATCACCCTGTATATACTGAAAGTTACGTGAACTACCCTGTATATACATGAATGAAATAAATAGAAATATAATATAGCATAAATACAATAGAAATATATAACATAAATTTAATATTTATATTATATTTATGTAATATATGAGGTTATGTGATATATTCAAAGTTTATATTTACATAACCTCAAAAAAGTGAAAGGTCAAAAAGAACGTTTACAGCCAACAATGTAATAATTAAATACTACATAATTTATTGATATATAATAATTAAATTCCATAATTTATCGACCCATAATAATTAAATTCTATACTTCATCGTAATATATAAATAAACTCGATTCAATTGAGCTCAGTAACGTGAATTCAAAATAACAGGCTAGTTCGACCAGTTTCGTCTAGAAAACCAAGCCAAAATTCTTTGGAAGCTTCTCAAATCGACGTCCACCCTAACCTAATAAATAAATAAACTCGAGCCGTGGTCCCCCGATCCGGCAACAAAAACCTAACCTAAAAGTCTAAAAAGTGGCAAAGCTTCGAGGGCTGGATTAAACGTAAATCGGGGCGAGGGAATCCATCGGAAATCGAGTGTTTCCACGTCAGTTGACAAAAGTGACGCATCGCCGCGATCCTCGACGACGCGGAGGACCACGCGCTGGGGGGGGGGGGGGGAATCGGTGAATCGATGCCGAAACGAAGGTCGCGCGTAATCCCCTGTCGCGTGGGTCAAGCGGCTCGGGTCAGTCTCACGTCGAGTGTGAAACTGCGGGATTTCGAGCTGCTCGGCAGAAGGAACTGCCTTGGGGAAATCAATCGGCGGGATTTCGATTCTGGACACCCTTATGGATCGATCGCCCGATTTCTGATTCCGGCGGCGACTGTTCTTCGACACGTGAGTGTCGAAGACTCCTATTTTTCGAGATTTATTTATTTATTTATACTGGTTTGTATTATATATGAATCGGCGGGATTTCGATTCTGGATCGATGGACCGACCTAATAGTTTTAATTATTTTTATTATATGTTAATGTATTAATTGTGTATGATATATATTAATTTATTAACATTATATATTTATTATATATTAATCGGCGAGATTTTGATTCTGGACACCTTATGGATCGACGACCCGATTTTTCCCCATGAATTATAGGCAAATAATTGTGAAAATCTGCGGCCTATTTTTAAGAATTGTATCAATTATTTATTTATATTTATGGTTAAGTTCATCTTCTTGTGTAGTAATAAGTGAATTTCCAGAAGCAAGTAACTCTGTATTAAATTATAATTTTAATTGTACAGAGATATTATTAATTAACATTAATATCAACACCGGAGAAATTGAAAAAAATCCTAGTATCTTAATTATTAAATTACATAAATTACACATTCATCGTGAATTTATGTAATATCGAATTTCTATTTCAATTTCAGTTAGAAAATATATTGTTCGAAAACCTTTTATTTAATTTACGCATCCATCGTGAACTTATGTGATGTTTTAAATTAAATTTTAATTATTAAATATTTTGTGTGGTGAAAGTACACGTTTCTCACGAGTTCACGTGATATTAGAGAAATAAGATTGGAATCCATTGGAAATACAGAGTCGATCAATTTGGCTTCCAAGGGGCCGAGATGATTACGCAATTGAAATCATTAACTGAGAACCGGGGAATGTGATAAAAGGAATCTTCGAGAGACTTTCTTCGTGATTCGCCGATCTAGATTTGTCTCGACCGCGGCACGCAACGCTGTTTAACGCTGTCACGCACTCCGAAGACGTGAATTAACTCGGATTTCCACGCGACGTTTCCACGAAGCCTCGATTCTATCAATTTGATGCTGCACAGTGCTGATTTTTGCAGAGCACGATCAATTTGTCGCGTGCCATTCTCTTTCTACAATGGTCGAGATTCGCGATTCCCTTACGTTTGATAAAAGTCGAGAAACAAAGATTGATTTTGTAAAACGTTGAAGATTTTAAAATTCGAAATTCGAAATTCTGAGCTTGGCATTTTTTTGTTGGAATGTTTGTGCAAATAGTATAATATTCCTTGTGTCAGATTATTTATTATAAATAAATTTACAAACATAATAATTAAATAATTTAAATTAATTAAATTATATTTATATACCTATATTGTATATTATTTATAAATTTATTTATATTACATACACATATTTTTGATATTGTATTAAATATTTGTATTTAATACAATAAGGAGCTAATATAAATGAAACAATGAGTTAAACTCAAGCTTGAACATATCTTATTTGAAACAAACTATAGTATAATATCTTATTTGAAACAAATAAAGTATAATATAATACACTATGAACCAACAAGTATAATTGAAGCTTGGACACATTTTATTTGAAATAAAATATGTACACAAGTATAAATATCAAAATGTAAAATGCAAATTTATGGAAATGTATAAGATACAATATAAGTTTTGTATAAGTAATATCAATTTAATATTTAATATAATGAATATAAATAAAACTATAATACGACATGTGATGTAGAATATAATAAATATAATATATGTTGATTGAAAATTACTAACATATACCATTGAGATAAATATAGACTAAACCTAATTACAAATGAACCAATGAGTGTAATTCAAGCTTGGACATGTTTTATTTGAAACAAACTATAGTATAATATCTTATTTGAAACAAATAAAGTATAATATAATACACTATGAACAGCACGTATGAACCAACAAGTATAATATTTAATATAATGAACATAAATCAAAATATAATACAATATGTGATGTAGAATATAATAAACATAATATATACTGATTGAAAATTACCAATATATACCATTGAGGTAAATATAGACTAAACCTAATTATAAATGCACAAATGAACCAATGAGTGTAATTCAAGCTTGGACATATCTTATTAGAAACAAATAAAGTACAATATAATACATTATGAAGAGCACGTATGAACCAACAAGTATAATATTTAATATAATGAATATAAATAAAAATATAGTACAATATGTGATGTAGAATATAATAAACATAATATATGCTGATTGAAAATTACCAATATATATACCATTGAGGTAAATATAGACTAAACCTAATTACAAATGCACTAATGAACCAATGAGTGTAATTCAAGCTTGAACATATCTTATTTGAAACAAATAAAGTACAATATAATACATTATGAAGAGCACGTACGAACCAACAAGTATAATTGAAGCTTGGACACATTATATTTGAAATAAAATATGTACACGAGTATAAACATCAAAATATAAAATGCAAATTTTTGGGACTGTATAAAGTACAATATAAAGTGTACAGTAACACTTTAATATTTGATATAAATAAATATAAATATAATACAATATATGATGTAGAGTATAACAAACATAATATCTGATGATTGAAAATCTGTATAAGTATAGACTACCATTGAAATAAATAGATAAATGCAGACTAAATCAAATTACGATATAAAAATAACATAGAATACATGTAACTCAGTTTCAATAATTTGAAAACCCATACAATAACAACACTATTAACTATTAATTATTCTTAATAACTGTTGTTAATTATTCTTAATAACGATAGATAATCAAGCATCGTGCAAACAATTATTGTCAATATATCCGCCGTTGCTGTTGATAATTTAATAACCTTTCCAACGTTCAACAGGTGCGCAACCACAAAAGGAGCGATTAAACGCGGCTCGAGACAGAAAATCGGTTCCGATTCCGTGGCGGCAGCTGCGGCGTACCACGTCAAAGGGCCAAAGCACAGCGAAGCCAAAGGCAAAAAAGCGGTAGTGGTAGTCGATTGACTCGAGGGCCCCAAAGGAAGACTCGTTCCCGGGGAACGGGATTACGCGAAATCCCGGTCAGTTTTCCACGAGATCGACGCGCCTCCTCGCTCACGTGAAGGAAAATGGGTAGCAGACCGATTATCCGCGGCTGTTCCTTTCCGATTCCTTCCCTCGGATCTTCGTTCGCCGACGTCAAACGGCCATTTGCCGGCCAGCTGGCGAGACTTAGTGGAAACCGTATATACGATATATACGAATTTAATTCGCCGTGAAACGAGCGCGCTGGAGTTCTTTCCACCCTCCGCCATCACCGTCTCTCGCGAATTGAACTCGTTTCCTTCCGCGAGTGTTGTCGAAAATGTCGAAACGTTCGTAAAAAAAAATTGAGGAATTGTCGTTTGTTTTGTTTTGTACACAGGGTGGTCGTACTGAAAGGCCGAACAAGATACGAAACGAAAGCAGGTGTTTCTTTAATTTTTTTTTTTTTATTATTCTACTTGGAAATATCATTAGTGGATTTTATAATTTAATTTCAATTTATAATTTTGTATTTGTTAATTTATAGTGTAGATGTATTTATATTGTATTAATTTGTTAATTTTAATTTATAATTTTGAATGTGAATAAATGTAATTGAAAAATTGTAAACACAGTGAAAATGAACAATTTATGAATTTCAAGCCCTTCAGTTTTTTCAGTGGCCAGCCTGTATTATTTGACAATAGGAATATTATACAATTATTCTGTGTATTACTTATTTAGTTTGTTTTACATTGATCATTTATTTTATATTAATTTGATTAATATAAAATAATAATAATTATGTAATAATTATAAGATTGGTGCAGATAATAATAGTGATGTAAATAATAATAATAATTATAAGAGTGGTGTAGATAATAATAGTAATGTAAATAATAATAATAATTATAAGATTGGTGCAGATAATAATAATGATGTAAATAATAATAATAATTATAAGATTAGTGCAGATAATAATAGTGACGTAAATAATAATAATAATTATAAGATTGGTGCAGATAATAATAGTGATGTAAATAATAATAATAATAATTATAAGATTGGTGCAGATAATAATAGTGATGTAAATAATAATAATAATTATAAGATTGGTGCAGATAATAATAATAATGCAAATAATAATGATTATATAATAGTTATAAGGTTAGTACTGATACTAATTCAATACTTTTATATTAATTCGATTCAATTTATATTATATATGTATATATATTTATATTTTTTTATATGTATATATTTATAATTTATTTTATATATGATATATGTATTTCACACTGATTCATCGCTCCTGTTATAATGATAATATATATATATATATATATATATTCTTTGGTAAATTATCATTTCAAATGATTTCCAAAGAAGCGTGTAAACCGACGGAGAACAAAAAGCGTATTAAAAATTCGATTTAATCTCGCACATATACTTCGCTCGTCAGATCTTTCACAGCGTACATCCTTTTTCCTTTTCAACACCGGATTTCCATTCGTATCTCACTTTTTAGATTCTCTCCATTTACGTCAGCGATGCACAACTTTTCGCATAATAAAAAAAGACCACGTGCAAAATTTCGTTCCCCTCGCGCCTCGTTAAGCAAAAAAAAAAAAAAAAAAAAAAAAAAAAAAAAAAAAAAATAGAAAAAGAAAGAAAAATGGCAAAGAGAGGAAACGTACAACAGTTTTCACAGACTTTTGACACTAGACCTATCAAAATGGTCAAAATCACTAGTTTATTATATAACTTTTTTAGAGTAGCTTTCCAGAATCGTAATTTCTACAGATTTTAATGAATTTTGTAAATTTTTACAGATTTTAATGAATTTCGTAAATTTTTACAGATTTTAATGACTTTCATAAATTTTTACAGATTTTAACGTAAACTATACGAATAAAGCTTTGTGTGCTTTATTGTATTATAAATTTCTTTCGGTGCCTCGCACTTTAATTTCTGTGATATCATTTTTATACCTTAGTCGTCGATAGTTCTAGTGTCTTAATCGAGTTGATTTTATTTACTCACGCGTAATCGTGAAAAGTATTTCGCGAACGAAAGGAATTTTGTATCGTGGGTCAATTGGGTCTTCGTGAAAATTTTAAATACGTATCGCACGCGGGAATTGTGCGTCGCTGCTTCACCGCGGTGCAGTATCGCATTTCTCTGAACTTCCTCAACCACACGTTTCTCACCTTTGTAACCTAATTTTGTACAAAAATGTGTGTGTATGTGCGCGACGTATATGTTCTTATGAATTTCTGGCGCGGGTGGAAACTTCTTGGCAACTTCGCGGGAATAATGTGAAAAAATCGTGAAACATAAGTCCGGTGGAAACACGTAAGAAGTGATACAATGGTAGATTATTGTAGGAGTAAGCTGTTGTAAAGTAATTTGAAACAGTAAAGCGTAAAATTACACGATTATTGTAAAATTATTGTTACGTAACTGTTGTATAATATTTATGTAATTATTGTAACTATTTGTATAATTATTATTATAGCGAAAATCACCAGTAAATTGAAGATTAATTGATTGTAAAATAATTTTATCAATTTAAGAAATTTTGAATCATAAAAGATTGCAGTAATACATAAAAATACATAAAACACTCAAAATACAATACCTAATTTTATATATATTAGAATGTGTATTATTATGCTTGAAGTAAATTTTTTGACTCCATTTCTTCATTATATTTAACAAAATGCGACAAAATTTGCATAAAAATCCGTATTTTAACAATCCATAGTAAATTTATACATTAAATTGAATGAAATAATACTGTAAAATGATGTAGAGCTGTCACGCTTTATTAAAATAATGGCCCTGTAAATAAATTTTGTACAATAATTATACAACAAATAAACTGTTAAACTATTTAGGTTAATTAAAACTATTTGTGAATAAATTTTCTACAATAATTTTACAACAAATAAACCGTTTAAATATTTAGGTTAATTACAAGACTTTGTAAATAAATTTTCTAAAATAACTCTACAATAAATAAAACATCACTCAGAAAATTATGGAACAATTGTAAAATTGTAATAATTATTGTAAATTTATTTGCTGCGCTGAATAAAACAATTTCTATTCGCAAATAACCAGTGTTCAATCATTTAATTAGCCTTCTGATATTCCCCATCCTCAGATCCTTATTTTTACAGGTTCAACCAATAAGTTGTAAAAAAAGAATGAGAAAAGTTACAAAGAAATTGAAAACTTGTATGAGGAAAACACGGTAAGAGATATTCAAGAAAAATCTTGAAATTCCTGGAAACGACGTCATTTCCTATGAAAATCAAACAGCAGGAAATTTATAACTCGAAACAAAAATTTCTCAATCGAAACATTCTATCAGGAGAATATGACAATCGAGGAGGTGGCACAATATAGACGATTCTTGGAAATGACGTCAAATTCCAGGAATTTCTCGACACTGAAATACCGGGAACTTCGAAGAATTATAGGTTGAAACTGAAACTTTGTACCAGGAGAATATGACATTCGAAGAGGTGGCACAATTTCGACGATTCCTGGAAACGACGTCAAATTCCAGGAATTTTTCGAAACTGAAATACTGGGAACTTCGAAGAATTTTAGGTTAAAATTGAAACTTTGTATCAGCAGAATATGACATTCCAAGAGGTGGCACAATTTCTACGATTCTTGGAAACAACGGCAAATTCCAGGAATTTTTCGAAACTGAAATGATGGAAACTTGGAAGAATTTTAGGTTGAAATTGAAACTTTGTATCAGGAGAATATGACATTCGAAGAGGTGGCACAATATCGACGATTCTTGGAGGTGACGACAAATTCCAGGAATTTTTCGAAACTGAAATGATGGAAACCTGGAAGAATTTTAGGTTAAAATTGAAACTTTGTATCGGGAGAATATGACATTCCAAGAGGTGGCACAATTTCTACGATTCTTGGAGGTGACGACAAATTCCAGGAATTTTTCGAAACTGAAATGATGGAAACCTGGAAGAATTTTAGGTTAAAATTGAAACTTTGTATCGGGAGAATATGACATTCCAAGAGGTGGCACAATTTCTACGATTCTTGGANCGGCAAATTCCAGGAATTTTTCGAAACTGAAATGATGGAAACTTGGAAGAATTTTAGTTTAAAAATGAAACATTGTATCAGGAGAATATGACATTCGAAGAGGTGGCACAATTTCGACGATTCTTGCAAGTGACGACAAATTCCAGGAATTTTTCGGGACTGAAATACTGGGAACTTCGAAGAATTTTAGGTTGAAATTGAAACATTGTATCAGGAGAATATGACAGTCGAAGATGTGGCACAATTTCGACGATTCTTGGAGGTGACGACAAATTCCAGGAATTTTTCGAAACTGAAATGATGGAAACCTGGAAGAATTTTGGGTTAAAACTGAAACTTTGTATCAGGAGAATATGACATTCGAAGCGGTGGCACAAGTTCGACGATTCTTGGAAATGACGACAAATTCCAGGAATTTCTCGAGCCTCAAATTTTGGAAACTTCGAAGAAGTTTAGGTTAAAATTGAAACTTTGTATCAGGAGAATATGACATTCGAAGAGGTGGCACAATTTTGACGATTCTTGGAAATGACGACAAATTCCAGGAATTCTTCGAAACTGAAATGTTGGAAACTTCGAAGAATTTTAGGTAAAAATTGAAACTTTGTATCAGGAGAATATGACATTCGAAGAGGTGGCACAGTTTCGACGATGCCTGGAAATGACGTCAAATTCCAGGAATTTCTCGGAACTGAAATTTTGGACACCTCGATTAATTTTTGAGGAAAATCGGGACTTTGTATTAGGAGAATATATCTTTGCTGTAGGTGGCATTATTTCGATACTTCCTGGAATTTGACAGTACCTCGTATAATATTTTGGAAATATTTTGCATTTTTTTTTTTTTTTTTTTTTTTTTTTTTTTTAAAGGTTTTTTTATTTTTTTTTAATTTTTTTTTTTTTTTTTTTTTTTTTTTTTTTTGATTTCAGAGTACTGTTAAGTCTTTTGAACTGAATTTTTTTTTAAGTTGCAAATTTGTGGGATTGTGTAGGGAAGGGAATAAATAATAAAACTCCAAGATTCTTTAATGTTATTCTAATTTATTATAAATTGTTTTTGCACATACATTTTACAATAATCATATTTATTGTATTCTATAGTCAAATATTGTAGTATTGTGTAATATCCTGGTTGCTGTTGTTGTAATCGAGATTGTTGGTCTGTAATCAATAAAAAATGCAAATATTGTCTTTATTGAAATTTTTTTAAATTAATTTTCGAGATTGCAATTTTTGAATTAAGATTGAAACATTTTAAGCAAATTTTAATCAAGATTGATCAAAATGTACTTGTTGAACGAGTTTTTAAATTAACTAATTGATTAAATTCAGTCCTTTCAACAATTTTTAAGCAATCTATCGCATATACTTTTATGTCTGGTTCAAACTGATATAAGTTTGTAAATGTAGAATGTTGTCGACTGATTTAAAACTGTTTATTATAATAATTGTAACAAACGAGAATTGTAACTAGAACAAACTTTAAATTGTTACTTTGCTAATAAATAATTGTTCCAGAACGATTTAATTATTACAGCAAGAAATTTTTACAGAAAATTAAACTGCGTCCTCTATTTTGCCATCTGTATTATGGCAAGTCATATGTGTAGTCAATTAAAATTAAAAATTCTCAATAAAGTGTCAGAGACACAAATATCCTCGATTAAACGACTAGGATTCAAACAATCTGCACAAACTTACCTTCAATTTTTGAGCAGCCATCAACGATACATCCTTCTCCTATAAAGCCTAATGGTAGACAGATTAATCAGCTAGCCTAAGGGCCTTAGTACTTTCGTTTCTCTCTTAGAATTCCCATCTTCGCGTATTATATTTGTCTAATTAAAGTTCTATCTATTTTGCGAACGTTCTACAATTTTCTCACGATTATTACAAGCTCTGATCTATTCACTATTTTTATTATAATTTCTCCACGCGATTATACATTATTATATATTATAATTCTCCAAAGTCCAATCTATTCGCTATTTTTATATATTTTTATATTTTATAATTTCTCCACACGATTATCACAAACATTCGGTATATATTTTTGTATATTTTGTATATTTTTGTATATTGTAATTTTCAACTTATAACTTCAAAATAATATATATTATAATTTTTCTACTATCTTTGTATATTTTATTAAGATAAAGTTCCCATGCGACTTCTTTACTATAAAATTAATTTACTTTTCGTGTTATAAACTATTTTTCGATCAATCAGAAGCTTCTAAATGTTTCTCCAACGTGCTTCTGTCCAAATTTTTTCCAGTAAATCGAAAAAAAAAAAAAGTATCAATCTACAGTGGTTGTTGCATCGTACGCAGGGGAATTGCACAGTTCGGAAACCGTCGTTCCTTAGTCGTGGTCTCCGCCGGATATCGATAGCCATCGGCCGGCGCGACGGAATTTATTCGCTTTCGCGAATGCCGCCGATTTATCGCCACCGACCCTTGATTTACATGTAACATAAACACTTCTTGTCCGCTCGACAACGCTTAATTATCTCGCACCTGTTAATTAACCTATTACGAACTGACCAATAATTTATCACCGATATCTTGAAATTTATCAAATTAAAATTATAGAATCCAGATGGAAACTACAATTTCACGATCTTTGAATAAATAATAGAATTTGACATTGTAACGATGACCGGTGACACCGCAGGTTTAGATAATTTAGGTTAGGAACGCGTAATCTGCAATGAAAAAACAGAATGATTTTCAGCTTTATAGCAATTATCTTCGTCCCGTGCTTTCCCTATTTTTCATTCAATTGTAACCTATCAGAAATTAATTATTGCACGGAAACATTTAGAGATCTGAATTTTCATTTATTGAACCTCTTCTTACTCGTGAAATCGAGAAAAATAATAATCAACATCATTCTTATTAATTATATATAATTAATATGATTATATTAATAATAATATTACTATTACTAATAATAATAATAATAATACGTCATTGTAACATTATAAGCGTACCTGTACAATTTCTCCTTCGATAATCGCGAGAAATTAAATTTTAAATCCACTTAGGTTTGAAAAAAAAGAAATTGCTGATTAACACGACGCTGATCCTCGAATAAATTAAGAACCTCGTGTCCTGTTCCTCGACCGAGAATTATCCTCTTGAACGTCTTGTAGGAGACGCGCTGCAACTCTTCGGTAACACATCTTCCTCCGCAAAATAACACTCCTCGAAAGAAAGATCGAATCGAAGAGAAAGAAAGAATAACAGCAACAACAACAACGCGGTTTATAAAGCTGAGAATTAGTACGATTGTTATGCGTGAATTATCGTTAATTTATTTTAAGTTAAAACCTTTTTTTACAACGATATCTTACAATGTCGCTTTATACACGTTCCCCGCGGAATCAGTATCGCCGCGAAACGTTCGTCGTCGATCGAACGTCGTCGAATCCACTGTCAGCGGCCTCAAGACATCCCACCTCTGCTCGATTCTTTCATCTTTCTAATTGCATTCCAGCCTTCTGAATTATAACCTATATGTTTGCGTGCACTCCTTCCTTCCGTTTCCACCACACTCGTATCTGTGTACGTATATCTCTCCGTGTGTAGGTGTATGTACGTGTGTGTGTATGTGTGGCTGTGTTTCTTTATACAGTCTACACGCTACTCCCTAATAATACTATTTTATTAGAATAACCTGCCCCCTCGTCTCGCTCCGACCCGTTCGCGACAAATGGGCAACGCACGAACACCCCCCTCTCTTTCTCCTTCCTCCTTTCGTCAGTCTTTTCCGTTTCCTTCCTCTGCGCTTCGAGCTTCGAACGATCACCGCGCGCCATGCCCTCCAACCAAGGCGATCTCGCTTGAAAAACTTTTATACACTTAACCTAGTTAGACCCGGTGCAGAAGCGAGGATTCGTTTAAACGAACACAGCTTTGAATAAAGCAGAGTTTCTTATAACAGTTCTGGTTGATGAAGCAGTGTTTATACCCCGTGATGCATAGATTTCTAGACGTGAAAGCGAATAAAGCTTCTCAGATGTGAAACGCACGCGAGCCGCTACGTCTGAATGATGAGGAAAACTGGACGCGCAAACTCGGCGCATGCGCGGGCGGAACCGCGCGGCGCGCGCATGCGCCAAGTTTGCGCGTCTAATTTTGTTCGCTAACTACGCGACTCTCGGATGCACGTACTTGTGCGCATGCGCGATTTTCCTTTTCCTTCGCTTTCGTAGTCTAAAAAAGTATTGAATTAAATACCGCGTTCCTGCACCGAGCCTCAGTCAAACAAATCAATCAAAGTCAAAATGTCAATGATAAAATTCGAGACTATTCTATAAATAAGAAAATCCCTGCGCAAATCGTTCCAGAGACGATCGACAGTCTTTTTTTTGGGGGGGGGGGGGGATCGAAACAGAACAATTTCTGCGAATCGAGGCGTTTGCAATTGCGTGTATAAGCGGGGGGGGGGGGAGGGAGATAGCGAGATCGCGAAGATGAACAAAGAAGGGTCAGGCAAACTAGAAAAGGACGAGGAGAAAAAAGGGGGGACGATGGCAATTGGCGGCGAATCTGGCCCGGCGCTCTCGTGCCGAGTGTCTGTGCCGGCGCGATTAATTAATTAATTAAATAATTAATTAATTAGAAGGAGAGATTAATGAATAATCGGCGATATCGGCCGATCGGCGACCACGATAATAGTAATAAGAATAATAATGATAATCGTCATTCACGGCTATTAACCTTTCTCGCTCGCGATAAATCGTTTTAATTACGATCGCGCGCTCCGGCTATCTAGATGCAAATCTTACGATGCGCAATTAACCGCTAATTTATGCACAATCACTTTTACTCCTCTCTTTCCATCTCCTGCCGCCTCCTCCTCCTCCTCCTCCCCCTCCCTTTTGACTCATTTCGCTTTTCGCGCGCTCGCTCACGCACACCATTTCTCCACAGAGCACACTTCAACTATTTATTTATAATATTTATAATATTTATATTTATATATATATATTTATCTTCATATATATAGATTTTTCGTTTATATTTATATATATATATATATATATTTATAATTTTTGTATATATACTATTATTACAATGATATAACCGTGTACACAATCTCGGAGATACAAAATTTACAGCCGCGCGCGTTTCTTTTTTTTCTTCTTTATCCTATTTTATTATTAGTTTCTTTTTTTTTTTTTTGTTTTTGTGTTTTCGCTTTCGCATTTCTGCCTACAGTGGTCCGTCACTCGTGTCCGAGTCCCTGTCTTCTCTCTCTTTTCTCTCGCGGGATAGAGAATTTTTCTTTATTCTTTTTTTTTTTTTTTTTTTTTTTTTTTTTTTTTTTCCTTTTTTTT
>NW_025109006.1:127788-203056 GCF_011392965.1 Frieseomelitta varia
TTTTTTGGTTCTATTCCCTCTTTTTCTGGAATCGAGACGGGACGATCGACTCTCGATCTGGATCACCGAAAAACTCCATATAATTTATCGACTTCGCTATGTGTGCTTTATATACCTACACTTTGCTCCTGGCTATCGCTAAATCGGTACGACACACGAAGCGCGACGTGGCTCGAAACGCAATTGGACATCGTTTTGCTCGTCGAGAAAGAATTAGTCAGCGCGCGGGAAAACAATGTTTCGTGTGTGTTTTCGCGATCCCTGTTCGTCTGCAAGGATAGACCAGCCTTTTGAACTCAAAGAAACACACACGTGAATCGTATGAACTCTCAGAATCGAGAGTCACTAATTTTTTTTTATTTTTTTTTTTTATTAAATAAGGTATTAAAAGATCGTAAAATAACACTAAAAAATAATAACAAAACAATTCGTCACAATGACCTTCAAACAATATCATCGGGTTCTAAAATTTGGAGTATTTGAATTCCATTTGGTAATTTAAATTAAGTTAAAAATCGTTACCGGATCTCCTCTAATTAGAGATTATTACTAGTAACAGAAAACAACAAACCCATAAATACGAAGAAAGTCATATTTTAGGTTGGGATAAAAACGCGCAAAACGTAGATAGGATATATATATATATGTATATGTATATATATATGTATCGACGTCCAAATGGCCGCGCCAAGCCAAATCGCGGGTTTCTCTTTTAATAAAAAGACTTTTAAAATTGCACGATTTCTCTCACGGATACACGCTTAGAGTCTAATTATTCACAATTGTTTCGACGGCCTCCGAACACCGACTCCGATTCCCCGAGGGTTTCATACCCTTGCGAAAAAAAAAAAAAAAAAAAAAAAAAAAAAAAAAAAAAAAGGAAGAACGATTGAACACAATCTCGAACGCGTCTTCGCCCGTGTTGAATAAATAATAAATTTCTTCTTTTTCCCGCTGGTTCATTCACCCTGTAAGAATCGTCTTGTCTTCGAAGCCTTGTCACCCCCGCCCAATTAGAAACCCTTGGTTAGACACAAGAGCGTCGTCTATGTACAGAGCATGTTTCTCTTTTTTTTTTTCTTTTTTCTTCTTTTTTTTTTTTCTTTAATTAGACTCGATGCAAGTTTATAGCTGACTTTTGTTTGTACTTGGGGCCATGGGCTCGGCGGCCCTTACCTTGTGCGAAAGAACTTTACAATATTTACAGGGACGCGAGACCGCGGAATCGAAGGGGATAGAGATTTATCGATGATGACGATGACGATGACGATGAAAAGAAAGTGAAAGGGGAGAGGAAGGAGGTGTGATTCGCGACTCAGTGATTCTTTCTTTTTTTTTCTTTTTTTTTTTCTCTTTCCCTTTTCAAATCACAAATCGTACACGTTCGTTCTCGTGTCCGTGAGCCTCTCCGACATACGTCTCTCGGTATGTCGTCGCGGAGAGAGAAAAAGAGAGGAGAGGAGCTTGATGCTCGCGGTTACGTTAGAACGAGATGGTGGGCTGCGTCCTGAGCTGTTGATCACTCGCGATTCATGTGTACTCCGATCGCCAACCGGTCTGAAACCAGACAAATAGAACATCCATGTGGCTTTTTCCATTAGGCCACTCGTCTTTCTAACGAATGTCGTTTCGTTTCTCGCGTCGCGCGTGCCGAACACGACCGTCGTTCTGCGTGCACTCCTGAGGGCCGTTACGCACTGTACGACCACTTTGTTCGAAAGAGTGACAAAAGCGAAAAAATTATTTCCTTCGATATTTTCCTAAGAAAAAAAAAATAAAATAAAGAATCCTGAAATGTAGAGAGTCGAACTTCACTGTGAAGTGATTACCACAGTTCACCGTTTGATTTAAATTTCATAACTCGAATGTTGGAAAGTACAAATTGCAATAGAAGGTGTTTCAATACTTTGCATCCACTTGAGATTCTCACGATGCAATATTCTTTTAATTAATATACACGTTAATATTGCAAATTTCTGAACGTTTACCACAAAATAAAAAGATCTATACTAGCAATAAGAAAGTAGAACTATAAACCAAAAAAAAAAGCGGTTTCTCTATTATTAAATTCAATATTCAAATCCTCAGGGGGTTAGAGAATCGTAGGACAAGGGGTTAATTAATCAACCAACTTGCGCGCTGGCAGCTGATTGCGGACCGTAACGAGTGACCAACAACAATTCGTACAACAATAATTCGTCGCTTTCTCTTTTTCAACTCGGTCGGCACGATATCCGCTGGACAGAAATGATTGAAAAGTAACAAACTTATTATTTGTTTCACTTGGCTATACTTGAGACTGAGGAAATATTGTAATTTTGGCACAAAGGATTCTCGACGTGCGTCAATGTATCCGTCACTTGCCATCCCTGAAAAATGGATAATACCAACCACTTTCACAGTTTTGGTTCAAGTTAATCTGTTTTTCGTTCAAAGGCTACTCGACAGTGCGCAACAGCCCTAATTCTGGACACACACGGACTGGACAATGGAGGTTCCTAAAGGGACGAAAACACAGTGAACATAGGACTCACCATCGCGTTCGTCGTCGCGGCCAGCTGGAGACCCTGAAGACTCGTCATGTGATGCGAATGCGAGTGTGAATGCGAGTGAGGGTGGATCGGTGGTGGCGCTGGCGGTGCGAAACCCTGGTGAAGACCACCAGCGACTCCCACCCCTGTGTGATACATGTAGTGCTGCATCGCTGGATGCATCGTGTGATGATGCTGCGACGTGCCTGCAAATCACGGTTCGTTTTCGTCTCGTTACACTGCGTAAACGTTCGTTAAAAATCACTTAGCAGTGATGAAGGAAAAATTCGTAAATATTAAATATATATGTAATATTAAATATTAAATATATAAATATATATATAACTAAATAATATTAAATACTAAATATATATAGAGAACTAAACTATTTAATATTTAATAATATAATAATATAACTAAACTCGAAATATGTTTCTTCATACACGTCATATCTTCTCATTCTATTGTAATTATAATTATATTCAACTAATGGCAATAAACATCTAAGAATAAATAGAAAAAGAATATGGAAATAATAATTCATTTTTATGATGACAAATAATGTCTGGAGCAATTTGTACATTATTTTATACTTTTATAGCTTGGCTTCTATTGTTAGGTACTGGTAAGCATGATAATGAACAAGAGAACAAAGTGGAGAATAATTCTTAATTAGGTTAGATCAGGTTTAATTTAATTGAGATAAAAATGCCGCGACATTATCATGTGTTATTAAATTTCTCGAACATATATTACACCATATGTCAAAGATTTATGTCACTTTATGGTAAATAATAATTATAAACTATATTTCTTACTAATTGTTATCGTATTTCGGAATTTTTTACGCGTACGGGAAGCATAAAATCTGAGAGTGATCTATCATAGTCAAAGGATGTTGGACACACATAAATAATTAATTAAAAAAAAAAATATGTAAAGCACAATGACAAAAGATTCAGAACAATTTTATTAAAACACACATCCCCTACTGAAAAGAACTGATACAAATGTATGTGTGTTCCAATTTAAAAACTTTTTAATAAAATATTCTTCGATTTTTATGCTCATCTCCAGTTATTAAACAAATAAAGAACAAACTACGACTAAAAATAATTCAAGACAGCCTATATGACATACAGAAGAAAACAAAGGCACAAAAACAGTTTGACAAGTTTTTAAAGTTTTAAATTTTCTTTTTGTTCGCGTGCTAGGAAAATTACAACTTGGTCTTTAACCCCCTGCGCGGACCATAACGAGTGACCGAAAACCGTATACACAACAATTTGTCGCGTTCTTTTTCTTTACGAACTCGTCGGTACGACACCACTGAATAGAAATTACTAAGAAGTAATGAACTTATCTTCGTTTTGCTTGGGTTACATTTAAATATTGAAAAAACTGAGGAAATGTTGCAATTTGGGGCAAAATATTGGCACGTCATTCCAGCGCAAGAGGTTATAAACTTGGTTAACAAGGGATTTAAGAAGAGACTTACTCATGGGCGAGCCGAACCCGGAATGGAAGGGCTTGTTGTCGAGATCGAGGTGACCACTGGCCTTGATCATATCGCCCATGACGCCGCCGAGGCCCAAGCAACCGCCGGCCTTCTTCTTCTTGCTCTTCGACGACAGCTTCCTGTTCCTCGTCTGAATGCCCTCCTTCTTCATCGTCAGCGGCCGGTTCACCTGCAAGAGTCGTAGCCAACAATTCCTTCAGTCGATCGATTTTAATCTAACGAAATGAAACGACATGAAACGACATCTCTCTAATGTGAAAAGTTCACCCTCGCAGATAACCCCAATTAAGGACCAAACTTTATACTTTATACGTTCCAGGTAATTTAATTTCTTCAAGTTTCATGGAATCTAGTAGACTCTAGATATGGAAGAATATACTGGTCTCCCTCTTACGAGATAATTGATAGTCGTTACATATCAAATTCATCGTTAGTCATATTGAATATATAATAGTAGTTTCATAACGAAATGTGTTTTTATTCAATGTTACTCATTCTCACGATTCCATAATGTTATCGGCTAGAAAAGCTCGAGTATTTACACGTTCCGTGTGTAAAATATATAAATCTAATATTACTTTTAGCGTTATGATGATGATCTTTGTTACTTATATCTGTCATATGTCATTGTACAGTATAGTATAGTATTGTCACTTATATCTGTCATATGTCATTGTACAGTATAGTATCTTTGTTACTTATATCTGTCATATATCATTGTACAGTATAGTTAAACAATATCCAAGTGTAAAACATTAATAATGAACTTCTGTCCGAGACATTACCTATTAGTAATGTTCAATTTGCCCATATACTGGTTCAAAAAAACTCTATTATACCTACATTTTTCATTGTATAGTACAGTCAAAAAATATGTAATTGTGAAACATCAATAATAAATTTTATCCGAGTGTACATAACCTATAAGTAATGTTCAATTCGTTCATTATCGGTTAAAAGAAACTCTACTGTATCTACATCTGTCATTGTACAGTACAGTAAAAAAATATACATTTGTGAAACATTAATAATAAACTTTTGTGCATAACCTATAAGTAATGTTCAGTTTGTCCATGTACTGATTAAAAAAAACTCTACTATACCTACATTTTTCATTGTACAGTACAGTCAAAAAATATGTAATTGTGAAACATCAATAATAAATTTTTATTCGAGTGTACATAACCTATAAGTAATGTTCAATTCGTTCATTATCGGTTAAAAGAAACTCTACTATATCTACATCTGTCATTGTACAATACAGTAAAAAAATATACATTTGTGAAACGTTAATAATAAACTTTTGTGCATAACCTATAAGTAATGTTCAGTTTGTCCATGTACTGATTAAAAAAAACTCTACTATACCTACATTTTTCATTGTACAGTACAGTCAAAAAATATGCAAGTGTGAAACATTAATAATAAACTTCTGTCCGAGTGTACGTAACCTATAAGTAATTTTCAATTTGTTCATTATCGGTTAAAAGAAACTCTATTATATCTACATCTGTCATTGTACAGTACAGTAAAAAAATATACATTTGTGAAACATTAATAATAAACTTTTGTGCATAACCTATAAGTAATGTTCAGTTTGTCCTTTTACTGATTAAAAAAAACTACTATACTATACCTACATTTTTCATTGTACAGTATAGTCAAAAAATATGCAAGTGTGAACATTAATAATAAATTTTTGTCCGAGTGTACATAACCTGTAAGTAATGTTTAATTTGTCCATTATCGGTTAAAAGGAACTCTGCTATAATAACGGAGAACGCGTGATCATTGGAATTTTCTTTTCCTGGGCGTTCAAAACACGCAATATTCGATAACAGAAACTGATCGAAATGAATTGCAAATGAGGCATTACGTTAACGTCGGTCCTTAACAGGTTAATCACTCTTTAACGTAATGCTCTTTAATTAAGAGATTCGCGGGTTCGCGTACCGGTGATTACACGCCAATTCCCGCGCAAGCGTTGCTCCCACGGCCAAGCAATTTTCGTCTAGACGAAGGCGCGACTCCGACCGAGGAGTTACCAACTAAAAGAATAAAGAAAGAGAGAGAGAGAGAGAGATACACACACACACACACACACAAGCAGACTGGGATCGGCCGTAATTCGGCAAATTCGAGCAATCGCGTAATTCCGAAAAGTGTCGTTGACCGTCTGGACTGGCTCTCTTGCTTCGCTTGGGTGTCGAAGAGAAAGAGAGAGAGAGAGAAAGACGCGAGAGAAAGAGGAGGACAAGGGAGGATGATGCCACCTCCGGAGGCTCTCGTTCGCGCATCCCGCAATACCAGGAACCTTTTCCTTAAGTTGGCAGTTGCGTCACGTCGCGGCAACTACAAAGCGCGCCTCCACCGCCCCTCTCCCTCCCCTCGACCCCTCACACATAGGCCGTGCATTTCCTCCACGACACGATGCGGCACACAACACCACACCACACTTGCATACCTAGTTATTTCGTACTTAAGCATTGCACGCGCACCGCCGAGCATCCGCGCGCGCACACGCACGCATAATTGGTCCTACGGCAAACGGCAAAAATGTGGCCGGCCAGTGTGTCGCACTGGCTTTTCCCTACCAGCTTTTTATCGGCGATCGATGGCGTTTCAACACGCCGGTGAGAACAGGGAGGAGGGTTTTTTTTTTATCTAGCGGAGTGTCGAGCTACGAATCTGTGGTAGAAATTTGAATAGACCCGAACGCGTGACTCGAAGCTTCAAAACTTCGTGGCGAACGAGGCGTGTCTCGAGAGACACTTTTGAAACTGTTTTTGAAAAGTCGCGTTGGAAGTTTGAAAATCTCGCGGTTGGAAATTGAGTTTCTCGTATTTTCTTTTTTTTTCTTTCCTTTCTTTTTTCTCAAAATAAATCGCAGCGAGATCGCGAGTTTTGCAACTGCAACCTGCGATAAATCGTCGTTTCTAAAAAAGTTTGTGCGATTCGAACGTTGAACGCGTATATCTGCGTGATATTTTCCCGGACACGGCGATAAATCGTCAGTTTCGGGAAGTTCTTTCGCGATTCGAACTGCTCGCCAAAAAAAAAAAAAAAAAAAAAAAATTGCACCACTTGGAAACTCCGGTTCTACGAATTTAAAAAATCATTTAGGTTTGAAAAAAAAGTTAGTTCCAAACCATTGATCCTTCGACTTTTACGAGAATCCTCGAATTCAAAATTTATGATTTAAACGGAAATCGTGCGATTTCGTTTCTCAAGTATCCCCCATTGCAATTTTTTTTTTTTTTGACAAGCAATACATCATCCGATTGGTGGATCACGAAAGACAACGAACAGGTTTGTTTCTCCGAGACGGGAGACGAATGATCGAAGAAGCGGGGGATCGAAGGTCGAGGGAGGCTCGAAAACTGCAGTATTTTACCGGATCGACGGATGAAGCTTAATGAGCGAGCAGAAGTAGCAACAACCGGCAGCGGGTGGAGAGCAGACACGAGAAAGAAAGCTCGAACCGATTTGAATACAATACGAACGGCTTTAATAGGAACCGAGCGACGAAACGGATCGCGAGGTGCAAACAAAAGAGAGAGAGAGAGAGAAAGAGAAAGAGAGAGAGAGAGAATCCGCGGAGATTCGAATGCAGATTGATGTGGTCACACACGATGCAACCGCACACCGATTGCATACGAAATCGCGCGGCGAATCTGCGCTGGGTGGGGTCAATGAATGAAACGATCGAAGACGAGACCTACGATCGAATTTCCCCTTCGACGATTCCTTACTTTGCCCTCGGAGATAAGAGGTTAACAATTGAGACAGATGCCCCGCGATTTCAGAAACCTAACATAACCTACAACAAACTTGACATAATCTACAACAAATTTAATACAACCTGAGACACACTTAACATAATCTACAACAAACCTACATAACCTGCAAGAAATTTAACATAACCAATAAACCTGACGTTAACCTAGAACTTACAGACACGAAACTCCGAAATATTCATCGAAAATATTATAGGTTAGGTAAAATGAATTAATTTTTTCCTTTTTTTTTTTTTTTTTTTATTAATTTTTTTTAAACGAAGAAAAGCTCATCTCTCACCTTCAAAAGTTATATATTTTAAATTACGAAATGTATTGGATTATTTCCAAGAAAGAAAGGTTGTGTATAAAAGGAATTAATATTATAATAACCACGATTAATGTAAATAATAACGAGCTGTAAATAATTTCTCTGTTGTGCGTTGAAATGACGAACAATTCTTTTATGAAATATTTGTAATGTTTAATTGCTATCGTCACGGCTAACACGAATAATGTTTAATGAAAATGTAACACTGAACAGCCAACGAATTTTATATATAACCTAACATTTTAGCGAAATTTCAATTTTCTGATTAGAGAACTAAACTTAACTAACCTAACTAAAGATTGGAGAACTAAACCTAACTAAACCTAACCTAAACTTAATTTAAACCTTTTAAATCTAACGCAAAAAAAAAAAAAACGAAATGCGTATCTTAACCTCTTGCGCTGGGATGACAAATGAAATATTTTCAATTTTAATTATATTTAGGTATAACTAAATAGGCAAAACAAATAATAAATTTATTACTTCTCAATAATTTCTGTCGAGTGATATCATACCGACGAGTTATCGTGTACAAGTTTGGTCACTCGTTATGGTCCGCAGTCGGCTGCCAGGCGCAAGTGGTTAATATTCACTGTCGTTCGTGATGTGCTGCTTTGTACGAGAAATTTTGCGACGCAGTAGTAACAATATAAATTAATACAATAACATATAATAGAAGGTTACAGGTTGATCTCACTGAATAGAGGACACAAATCTTCTAAAATTGAGAGATATTCAGTCACACACGACTGCTATTCAACCTCTTACTCTTAAGACAATTTTGCTTGCTTCGCAGAATTGCAATCAAACTTTAAAAAAATATAAAACTTACGAAGAGCGAATTTCTCGCTCGCTATGGTCTCTGTCGCGAGCCGCGATGAAGACACACGCACACACACACACGCACGGATGCGAAAAGGATTTGAAAAACGGGAACGGCACACGGAGGCGTATGCGATTTCTAGCTCGGCTAAAACGTTCGCAGAAAGCGGCACGTCGGAATGTCTCGTAGCCGGCTCGTCGGGGGCATATCAATTGGCGGCCCTTTACCATACCCTAACACCACTCCTCCCCGCCGCCGTAGCGCGATTTTACAACTTCCTCGCGGGACAAAGCCGCGGCGGCGCTCCCGTCCTCCCCGTGATTTATCCGCGAGCCGCGCGTCGAATGAAAAAGAAGCTCACGAGGAGAGCTCGACGTTTTCTCGCGTCGCGGCAGACGCGTGGAAAACGACGAAAATTGCCAGGTTGTTATCGGTCGATCGACGACCGTGTCGTCTCTCCATCCAGGCCACACGCGAGCGCCCCCTATCTTAAACCTGACATCGAGATCCGTATCGAGGGAGAGACAACGGGGCCCTCTGTTTACGGATTCCCCGGCTCCGCTATTTCCGTCGCTTTTCCATTTCAAATTTTCAAACGGCTCCTCTCTCTCTCTCCTCTCTGCGCGCCTCGTCGTCGAGCTCCTCCGCCCCTCAAGGACACCCGATATACTCGGATCTTCAGATAAAGATGATAACAACAGTCTCGAGATAAGCATCGAGCGAAAAGCTACGCAGAAAAGAGGTTCACCGGAGAATTTAGAAAATTTGTATTTGAAAGTTTTAGTTTTTCAAGATTTTTAAGATTTAAAATGGCGTCCATTCTTTTTGTCAGTTTTAATTTCTAGAACGAGATTTTGGAGACATTTTTACTTTCGTCGTTGTCTTAGCGTCGTTTAATTCAAATTAAAAATTGTCTCGTCAAGATGGATTGCCTAACCTAACCTTAAAATTCCCGGTAAACTCGTGCTGTTCATGCTTATGTTTTGGGAATTTTAAGGTTAGGCTAGGTGTATATAATGTGCGAGTAGAAATGTACAAAACCTCCATAATGCTTATATATTACAAATGCTTACGTTGTTATATTAAAACGCTTATAATATTTATCAGATGAAACAACTTTCTATTTAGAATTGACGTTTATAAATAGAAAATTGCATGAACATTCTTGCATCCTTTTTTCACAGAAATTTGTAGTGTTTTAACAAAACAATGACATCTAACTTAGCTGTGAATTCTCGAATGTTTGAATTTCAATTTTATACTCGGTTCCATGAACAAAAAAAAAGGATATCCGTGATACTCAAGCATAAAACTTGATCCAAGAATCATGGATTAGAAAATAGAACTTAGCAAATAGAACTTTTTTTCATATTCTATTTAAACTAGCATGTATATTGCCGAATTCTAAAGAAAGACACAAGTTTCTTTCCTTCCAAGTATATATAATTTCAAGCGAACGTTTGTACTTCTATATTATTTTTATAAGCATTTATACTTTGTGAATCTTACCATAGATGTTACACACTATTTAATTAGACAATCTAATCTAATCTATTTAACCGTAAATGTGATTCGCAAAGAAAGAAAGAGAGGGGGGCGCCACTTTCAAAACAAAGATCTTCATCATTCTATTAACCAGCTAACCACCTTTCGTCTGCAAAATCGTCGTGAAATTAAATATACTAGTCACAATTTGAAACCATGAGACGTTAGCTTAGTTTCTTAGCTCCATTTTTCAAACTAAAAACGGCTCGCATGCGAGACACAATAATAACCGAAAGAACAATGAAAAGAGCAATGGGTCAAGCGACATGGCTTAAACACCCATGATCAAACGTTCCTATCGAATTATACTCCGCCAACAACAGGGAGTAAACGGATCACACATCTAATTCCTCCCCTTGGTCGTAGGGGACCGACGCGTCCTTGGTCGCGTTATGGAACGCCAGTTTCCTCGAGAAGGAGAGGGAGGACACGAAGCTCGTCGTCCTCGTTCGAGGAATTTCACCGGCGACCCCTTGGGCGACCCCACCGGCCAGGATTTCGAGCGGCGATTACCATATTTCGAGCAGCAGCCGGTAGCTCGGCGCCGAGAGCACGAATAATCCCGTGTATTTTCGACTAGTCGTGGTTTCTCTGGCTGGGGCGACGGAGCTCGCGCCACCGCGACCGCGCACTATCGGCCCGCTCTATCTTAACGACGCCAGAGATCTGTCGTTCCGCGTCCCTCTCACTCTCTCTCTCACTCTCACTCTCTCCTTCCTCTATAGCGCGGTGTGTCTATCTCGAATCTCGAGGGACACAAGCCCGGCCAACAGCCTCTATAACCCTCTCTCCTCTACTGGTGGCAGGTACAAGAGAAACACTCTGCCGGGAGAGACGTTGCTCTCGAAATGATTGATCTCCCTCGCCGCGAGCCTTCCATTTTACACGCATAACATACACTTGGTAGCCATCGACCGATATATACTTCTTTTCCTTTTTGTTTCTTCATTTTCCCTTCCTCTCTCTCTCTCTCTCTCTCTCTTTTTCTTCTTCTCTATCCTCGAGACAAACCACTCGCTCGTTTTCGTGCACTATCGAGAATTTTCTGTATCGTCGATGGAGGGGGGGGGGAACCTTGGACGAGTGCTCGGACCCCGAGGGCTAATCCCGTGGCCGTCCGATTGTTGTTCGAACGTCGCGGGCTCGAAGACGAGAGAGACTGTAACGTGTCGGCTTAACGTCACTCGGCAAGACAGTCTCCTCGTCTAGTCCATCCAGCTTGTGCTCGAGGGCCCTCTCCTCCTCTCTCCAACGACGTCCCTCTATACCAACCGAAACGAAGGAACCGACGCGCGGTTTCCGTCCCGGTTTACGCCGCTCCACACAAGTCACGGAGGGAAGAAGAATCCACCGACGAAAGGGGGGGGGGGGGAAGGAGAGACAGAGTCGCCGAATTTATTCCCCCCCCTCCCCCCCCTCCCTCCCACCCTTTTGGTGGAGCGTGCACGGCGTCCCATGTCGCTAGACGGGGCGGAAGGGAGCCCTACGCTTAATTAATGATTACCAGGAAACGTGTCTGGACCTGGCCTTTATATGCTCGGCATTAACCAGCGCGAGGATGTTGGCTGCTGCTGCCTTGGCTACTGCTGGCCAAAAGCTTTTGCCTCCTCTTCCTTCCCACCTCCCCCTCGTGTTGCACTCGCTGATCAAGTCGGATAAGCGATTTCGTTTCGCAGTTCGCGTTTCGGGCGATGCTTGTCCATCGATTTTCAGTCGTAGGTCAACGGTGTTACGAGTCGGGGGTTTCTTGGTTTCTTCGAAAGCGTTCGCTCGCGAGTTTTAGTTTCGGGGGAATATATCTGGCCATGGTGTCGACCGATGCGTATAAATATTCGTACACAGCTGATGAAAAATATAGTCGACGCTTGCAACTCTTACAGTGAGAAGAAAGGGATTTTTGTATATTGAAGGCTTCTATCTTCAAGGCTACGACGGTAGAGATTTTTAGATTTCTAGCTTTCTAGGGGAAAAAAATTGTCTTTAGGGGAGAAAAATAGTCTTCGCTTAATGTAAAATGAAGTTTTTCACGTTTAAAAATGAATCTGTACGACGTACGTAATATTTTCGAATATTGGCTATAATATTATTGACACTTCACCGATTCCACCGAGTAAAAAGTTTTGCGAGTACAATTTTATAAAGTATATAAAATACATTTAAATTTCGCTGTTTTCTCTGTTCCTTTGGCGCAGTCGAAGCAGTTCAAATATTGATTATCAAAACTAAAAAGTGTCTTGAAGAAAAGTTCGAAGAATCGTAAAGTTAGGATATTACTGTGCGTTGCATGTTGTAAAATACGTGGGGGCACGCTTTGGAAACACTGTCGTAATTAGTTGTCCTAAAGACGCATCCGCATCACACGCATTTATGCTAGAACCTATGGTTTCTGGACGCGTACATAGAATCTATACAATGTACATTAGCAAACTATTACTAATAGTAATAATTATTATTATACTTTATATTATTAATATAAAAATATTAATAATAACAATAATTTAAATTAATATAAAATATAAAATATAATTAATAATTATTATATTAATATAAAATATAAAATACTATTATAATTAATATAAAATATAAAATATTATTATAATTAATATAAAATATAAAATATTATTAATATAAAATTATTAATAATTATTAATTCACGTGTAGACACATTAAATCTCCGTGCATTCGTGCATTTAGCACACACGTCCACGATGGCTAATTAAAATCACTCTGAAACTCATGCATAGAAAACAAATATACAAATATACAAATGTCGAAAATATCGCTGAAAGTACGACTGAACAAATTTGTCCGATCCCGACCGCCTGCGCGTCAGAGGCACGTTTATACACCGACAGAATCGAGAAGCACGTTTCTGTTTTCTTCTACGCGATCTTCGACCGCACTCAGTCGAGAGAAATCTCGCCGAGACGCGCGCCTCTGACGCTTATAGGAAATTCCACGTTAAGGAGGATTCAGTGGCTCGCTGTGCGTTTCGCGAAGAGATCGAGATGCGCCGATAAGCTGATAGAAAGAGAGAAAGAGAGAGAGAGAGAGAGAGAGGAGGGAAAAAAGCCGCGTAAATTCGAACGGACCATTTGCTTGCGACAGGAGGGGGGAGGGGGAGGGGGGGGGGGTACAGTGGGAGCCGTTGTGTCATCGCGGGCCAATTAGCGCGAGCCGCAAACGAATGCTTATCGAGATTGCAGCGAGAGACGCGCCTCTTATTTTTGGGTTCTCCTTCGACCGTGCCGCGAGAACCACTGAAAGGCAAATGAAAAAGAAAAATGAAGAAGCGATTCGCCGACAGCGGTCCGCAATTAAAATTTAGATCGTCATCTAACGCGTTAATTTAACAATAAATGAATGAAGATATAATTTTCGTGATTTTACCACTGTGCCAACAATGAACGTGTCGCCAGTGGTGGCATGGCCATAGCATGGTTGATATTTATTACAATCAGATCTAAATATATTAGATATATTAATATTTGATATCGAATGAATATAGCATGCTAATATTTAATATCAAATGAATATAGCATAATAATATTTAATATCAAATAAATATGGTAGCATGTTCGATATTTATTTTAATCAGATCTGAATATATTAAATATATTAATATTTAATATCAAATAAATATATATATATAAATATAATGTAAATATTTAATATTTAGATATTTTTAATATATATTTTATATAATATAATATAAATATTGTATTATAATAAAATATTTATAATATAATATAAATATTTATATTATATTATATTATAAATATATAAATGTAATGAAAATATTTAATATTTATATAATGTATTTTTAATATATATTTTATATTTTATATAATATAATATAAATATTGTATTATAATAAAATATTTATAATATAACAATATAAATATTTATATTATATTATATAATAAGTATATAAATGTAATGAAAGTATTTAATATTTATATAATGTATTTTTAATATATATTTTATATTTTATATAATATAATATATTGTATTATAATAAAATATTTATAATAATACAAATATTGTGTTATAATAAAATATTTATAATAATATAAATATTGTATTATATTATATATGTTAATAAATATATAAATATTATATATAATAATAAATATTTATATTTATATTACATTATATTAATAAATATATTGAATCTCAGCTCAACCATAAAACTTGAATATGAAAATAAAATGAAAAAGATGCTTCACTGGAAAATAAGGGTCAGTCGCTAATCAAATAACGCTGAAAAATTAAAGGAAAAAATATCGCGGAATCTAATATCTATACTGTTCCATTTTATCCATCTGCGTTTTGCTCGTGATTGTCCAAAATACTTTACAGACTATTTTCACAAACGATAGATTTATGCACGATTCAGATTGTGAATTGTCATTGTCAACGCTGTCAACAAATATTCCCGTAAAACTTCTAAAAACGTTGCTTTCTGCCGACAGGTGCAATAAATCTTGATTTCGGGAGCACTGCGCGCGCCGTAAGCAGGATCGAGGTCGTCGCCCACCTACTTACAGGTTAAACGCGTGGCGTTGTGTCGGATATTTCTGCGGGGCGTTCGTTCGTCCGCGTGAAATACCGCCGTGTTCCTGAGAAAAACTTGGCGCAGGATGTCCGTTTTTCCCTCCTCCCTTTGTCTTGCACGCTGCTTCCTGTGTCACACGCCGTTGAGCACGCTCGACGACGCCGCCGCCGTCGAGGGGGATCCTGGCGACACTCTTCGCACGTCCGGCGACCCGCCGAGCACCCTAATTGTTGCCACAACAGAGGGTCGCGTCGCGTAGGCGGAAGGGCTGTGAGACTCGAGTGGGCCACCCGCCGCTCTCGAAAACATCCAAAGTGCCCACGGAGATTCACCATCTCCGGGAAAGATTTACGCGCGTCTCTCCACTTCCTTGCTCGCGATTTTCCCCATTTCGAATTGGAATTCATGGCCAAATGGACGACGTCCACACATGCTCTACCACCGAACACACTAAACGTTGTGCTTTTTGACTTGAACACTTGCGTCTTCGTATCTTTCGAATATGTATTGTGATTTTCCAACAGGGGCACAACAAAATTAAATTTGACTTTCATTCGCGAACGTCACGCTTCTTTGTTCAGAAGCTTGTTTAGAGACCTTGCGATTAATGGTTAGAGATAATGCGATTAATTCTATTAAGGCTTCCTCCTTAGGCTTGAAATCAAAAATTCACTTTTTGAATTATAAGAATTATTTAATACGAATTTAAAACAAGGGGTGTGATAAGAATTATACGTCGCAACGAGGATTTTAGAAATGTTTGAGATGGAGCGTGGCTAAAGAAAAAAAAAAAAAGAATTGAGAACCACTGGTCTGAATTAATAAGATGTATTAACAAATGTAAATGTATAGTATTGTTTTGCAAATGTAGTGTATAAATATATAGAGTAACATATAAATAAACAATCGTAATCTGAAAGAGATTGTGATTTCTCTGTAGCAACAACAGACTTCGAAGTTATCGGTCAGCCATATTGAAAACTAACATAACCTCTTTCACGTATATTTATTGTTACTTCTTCGTACATTACACGATACTTACAACGAATAGTAAAACAACGAAATGGTATAAAATAATAAAAATGATGAATACACATTTCGTTTCTTATTTCGTTTATAAATAAATCATTCACGAACAAACCTATTCACTTGCCCATCGCGAAACTGTTCCCATACGGGCCGCTCAAACCCCCTTGCGCTGGCAACTGATTCGCGGACCATAACGAGCGACCGAACCGTATATATATTAATTCGTCGCTCTTTTCTCTTTTTCTTCTTTTGAAACTCGTCGGTATTAAGAAGTAACAAATTTATCATTTGTTTCGCCTGGGTCACAGATTTAAATGTACTTAAAAAAAACGTTGCAATTTGGGACGAAAAAATTCTCTACTCCAGCGCCAAGAGGTTAATAAAGGCGAAGTCGATTTAGCTCGAATCACGCAAACACACTCCGCTGTAAACGAATGGCGAATTTGTTTAAAACGAAGATGAAAGCGAGGAGTCTCGGTGGAAGAGAGTCGCGAGGAATGCGATAAAAAGGAGGCTCGAGGAATCAGGTTCCACGGTTCGACGACAGAGCGCACTCTGAGAAGTGGCTCGCCGCGACAATAGCGATCCGATATTACGTTACACACGAGAGAGAGAGAGAGAGAGAGAATGGTTCACGAGATCGGTGGCTTCGACGGTGGCCAAAGAACCGACCTTTTGCCTCCGCTGTTTATCGAAGGGCCGATTTCGTTCACCGGATCTGGTGTACGCCCCTCGTTCAATACCCCGAGAGCCGCCCCTTTTGTCGACGTCTCCCTTCGAGAAAACATTGTATCGAGTGACACGGATCTTCCGTTTTCGATCGTTCGTCCCGATTCCCGAACGGAAGAGCTGCTTCTCTCTCTCTCTCTCTCTCTCTCTGCCCGGGCAAATATAAAGCTCTCCTGGGCGAAATCGTTTGTTCCCAAAAAAGGGAACCAATCTTTTTCACAAAAGAGATCCGTACCGTCTCTCTCTCTCTTTCTCTCTCTCTCTCACACACGAGAGCTCGAAATTGTCTTCGAGCTTTGCTCTCGGTCGAATTGAACGTCGATACAGAGGGAATGTATGATCGATTACTTACGTTGTGTAGCTTGTAGTAGAGGCCGCACGCGTTGCACACTGGCTCTCCTGCCTGGTTCCTCCGCCAGAGCGTGGTGGTCGCGGTCTTGCAGTTGGCGCAGCTGGTGCCCGCCCGCCTCGCCGCGCTCTGCAGCGACAGTTTTGGAAAAAGAAAACACACAGATATCACACCTGTAACGCATTAACCACCGAGGCCGAGTCGCCGACCGAACGACGAATCCGCGATTTTCGTGGATCATCAGCGACTCGGGCTGTTTCGAACATCGAAAGGATCGAGAGGCACGCAAATAAATAAATAAATAAATAAAAAAAAAAAAAAAAAAAAAAAAAAAACGCCGGTAACTGAAGGTTTGTCCAAATTTTTTCGTGTATTTCAATGCAGATTTTCATATGATCGTGATTTGTTAAATTAATATCCCAAACTCTCGGTTTTCGTTCATCTGGACTGCTGTTGTCAATTATACGCTTGGAATTATGGTGTGGCAATTGTGATACAGTAGTTAATTGTAACTTTATTCGAAGTTCTTAAACTGAATTAATATATACCTTTATTAATATATATTGTAATTATATATATAATCTTATTAATATATATATATAATCTATTTTAACTTTATTCGAAGTTCTTAAACTGAAATAATATATACCCTTATTAACATATATTGGAATATACACCCTTTCGTCTCTCTTTTTAAAATTTTAAAATATTTGCAAATTTTGACAGACATACGCAGACTTTTGCGACCGGCTGTTAACCTTCTGTAAACAAAGTTTCGTTTATTTTTACGAGAGAGAAAATTTACGCGACTATTTCGATCAATCTAAAATTTGACGAAATACAATATTGTGAATCCTCGTGCAATATCGCTCTAGCCTAACCTAAAATTTGCCTCACCTATATATCAAACGAATATTTTATATACCTTCTCGCATTTGGCATCCTCAAGTTTCACAAACGAGTAAGAATAAAGTAAGAGAGTAACATTATCAAAATACGCAACTTTCAACGATCAACGACTTTTCTAACCTAACCCAAAGACCAATATAAAACTGTAACAACTATAATCCCCCCCCCCCCCCGGATTTGAAGAAGAAGGCGAAGGAACTCTCGCGTCGGGAAGGTTTCTTCTTTCCAGCTTTTCGCCCCCTCGCCGCGTGCAATTCGTGGAAGGAGAATCGAACAGCTTCCAGAATCAAGAAGCCACGAACCGAGTCGGGATCGCGTGAAATCGGCCGCCCTTAATCCCCCGCCGGTCCCATGGATTGGAAACGCGAGCCCGTGTTCCTACCTGTGAGCTCCGGATCACAGCCTCGTAAAAGGATCTCGGGAAGAGAGAAAAAGAGAGAGAGAGAGAGAGAAAGATACCTCGTCTCCTCTCCGCTACACCTGTTTCCCCATCGGCGAACGAGAACCATGGGACTCGTCCCGACAGTTACCGATCGCTTCGTGACAGCGCCGCTTCATGCAACTTTGTAGCACCGGGTGTGTATAAACAAAGAGACGCGCTCGATGAGTTTCTCAACACAATAGAACACGGGAGTTTACTGCTTACGCTCGCGCAGCGGCTGACGCGCATATCTTAAAACCTCTTAACGTTAGTAACCAATTCGCGGACCATAACGAGAGACCAAACCGTATGAAATAACTCGTCTTCTTTTTGAAATCGCTACATAGAAATTACCAAGAAGTGGTAAATTTATTATTTCGGTATACTTAAAACTGAGGAAATACTGCAATTATTGCAATAATTTTATTTTAAATACTTGCAATAATTTTATTTTAAATACTTGTAATAATTTTAAATACTAGCAATAATTTTATTTTAAATACTTGCAATAATTTTGTTTTAAATTATTGCAATAATTTTGTTTCAAATACTGCAAAATATTGCAGGTTAACCTCTTGCGCTTAGTAACTGGTTGACGGACCATAACGAGAGACCAAACCGTATACGATAACTCGTCTTCTTTTTGAATTCGTCGGTACATCGCTAGATAGAAATTACCAAGAAGTGGTAAATTTATTATTTCGGTATACTTAAAACTGAGGAAATACTGCAATTATTGCAATAATTTTATTTTAAATACTTGCAATAATTTTATTTTAAATACTTGTAATAATTTTAAATACTAGCAATAATTTTATTTTAAATACTTGCAATAATTTTATTTTAAATTATTGCAATAATTTTGTTTCAAATACTGCAAAATATTGCAGGTTAACCTCTTGCGCTTAGTAACTGGTTGACGGACCATAACGAGAGACCAAACCGTATACGATAACTCGTCTTCTTTTTTAATTCGTCGGTACATCGCTGGATAGAAATTACCAAGAAGTGGTAAATTTATTATTTCGGTATACTTAAAACTGAGGAAATACTGCAATTATTGCAATAATTTTATTTCAAATTATTGCAATAATTTTGTTTCAAATACTGCAATATATTGCAGGTTAACCTCTTGCTCTAGTAACTGGTTGACGGACCATAACGAGAGACCAAACCGTTTACAGTATACTCGTCTTCTTTTTGAATTCATCGGTACATCACTGGATAGAAATTACCAAGGAGCAATAAATTTAATATTATTTGTTTTGTTTGGATTATTTTTCAATACACTTAAAACTGAGGAAATACTGCAATTAGTTAAATATTGCAGGTTAACCTCTTGCGCTAGTAACTGGTTGACGGACCATAACGAGTGACCAAACCAGTGCACATAATTCGTCTTCTTCTTGAATTCAAAATTTTCTTTGAAGTATATTGAGATATAACCCAGGCAAAACAAATAATAAATTTATCACCCCTTAGTAATTTCTATCCAGTGATGTACCAATGAATTCGACGGTTTGGTCACTCGTTATGGTCCGTCAACCAGTTACTGACGCAAGAGGTTAAAATAGTCGGCGTATCTTGAAATTTTCAATTGCATGTACACTCTATGCACGATTATAAAATGTCAAATATCTTTTTATCATGTTTGGGACAAATACGTATATAAAATATAATGTGTTAAATGATACACAGTTAATATCGACAAATGTCATAAATTGGCGCGCACAGAAACATGGAATTATTTTAATAGATTCCCTTTCAGCGTCATTGTCCCCATATGATATGTCATTTTATGAAAGTAAGATTTCTTTCTGAGATGTTGAATATTCATTGTGCATCTTTTCTGCACAAGTGCAGAAAAATTGCGTTTATTATACGCTTGGCTATTGAAAATGGCTATTGAACGCTAATTAATTCCTGTAACTTCTACGTAATCATATAACTATAAAACTCTTTTGTTAATGTGTCGACAGAATTTCATACAACGCGCGTAACATGTATCTCGTACATTTCACCTCTACCTATGCTCGTACATCTCTACCTTGTACATCTCTCGTCACATGCTTTTCACCGAGGAGCTGCGACGAGTTTCCGTTTGGAAAGTATCCTCCTCGATTTTCCATTCATCGGCCACTTAACCTCCAAACGAAAAGCAGGCCGGGTCGGGGTATTGTCGAGGCAGGGGAGGGCCCTCCTCTAATGGAAAACCGATTGAAAGCTGTTTGAGCGAAAACACGCCGCCGAAATTGCGCCCCCTTTGTACCCCCGTCACAATGCGTCTCTCGAGCGCGCGTGTCCACGAATATAAAATGTCCTCGCAACTGTTTTCCCTCTTTTTTCTTCCGTGTCTCTGCCTCGAGAGTCCTCGAGAGAAAAGTGAGAGAGAGAGAGAGAGAGAGAGAGAGGAGGGGTGTGTCCTTTCCTTGTGCCCCTTTGTCGTTCGCACAATGTAACCGTTTTCGCCTGTCTTCCCTCGACGGAAGAATCCGTGGCGGTTCCGGCGTAATTCTCGTAATCGTACGCTCCATCTCGTATCGTATTTCGTTTATTTTGTTCATTACGTGTAACTATCGGTGAACAGATTGAACTAATAATTCATCCGGAAGTGAGAGGAATTTAAATTTGAAAAGCTTCGAGTGCAATGTTGTGCACAGTAGATTGTACACGTATATAAATAGAAAAATTACAATTATTACGATAACGTGATTAATAATTGGAAAAATTGAAAAAAATCGTGGATCCAATTGTAAGAACGTTCGAAGGGAATGTGTAAATGACAATAAAAGCCGCGAGATTTTACGAGAGCTGATAAAATTTCTCGCCAGAATTAGACTTCTCTTGCTAGAAATTACGAAAAAGAAAAAAAACTCTGAACATGCGTTGTGTTTTCAATTATTTCCTCAACGAAACTTCCTACTTGAATGTTCTTCCTCCCTCTAGAAAATATCCAAGACGGAAAACTCTTTCAACTCGATCGCTCTTGAAATTCTCAATAATAACATTGCACTGAAACTTTACTTTAGTGGTACTTGAGGATTAAAACCCTCACTCGCGCTGGCAACTGAATTGCGGACCATAACGAGTGACCATAACAACGTGCAACACAACAAATAATTCGTCCGCTTTCTTTTCTGAAATATATATATATATAACGACGTCGCTTAGGATAGAAATTATTACTGAGAAGCAATAAACTTTTTACTGAAATCTACTTAAAACCTAGAGAAAGTGTAATTGTAGCGAAAAATGCTTCGGCGCAAGAGGTTAGAAAACTTTTACAATCGTTCAAGGCGTCGTCGCCGGGGAAAACGAAGCAACCATCGACGCGCGTGCAAGACTGTTTACACAGTCGGAGGGGTGGGTTGGACGCGGTGTGTAATCATGGCTTATCTGGCGGATCTTATCGGGGCTGGCGCGTAGCAAAAGGGGTCTCCTCTTCTGCAGGGTGCTCCGGGCCCCGGCGAAAACCCCTCCGCGTGCAATCAATACGCGGAGAGCCCAGCTCATCAATATAGAGGCCCCTATCTGCTCTAGATCTTTCACACCCTCGCCGCGTCCAGCCTTTCACCTTCGCGCGCCGCCGGCCTCCGACACATGGCGGGCGCTTGAAAATCGTCCATGGCCTCCTAATGGTTATTAAACGAGCAAGAGAAAACGAAGCAACCGAACACACGAGCTCTCTCTCTCTCTCTCTCTCTCTCGTCTGGTAATCTTTTCCCCAGATGTAACACGTCCCCGTAAGAAAATCCCGGGGACTACAAATTTATTAATTAATATTATATTATATTTATGAATAAATATTATAAATCTATAGGGGTCATCAATCGTAGGTAATCTGTATGAAAACACTTAACAAAATTCAATAACGAAAAGAACTGGTACTTCATTGAACAATTACATATTTTCAGAGTAGTAGTACCCAAGTGATATGACGACGTGAATAAAATTGGCGATACTACAAGAAAGTTTTACACATTTGCATGCTAACGAGGATACATTTCACAAAATTCCTGATTATCTGACATTGTACGTATTTAAAAATAAGTTTAATTAAGTTTAAATAATTTTATAAAATATTAATTGTACAATTGCTCTAATATTTATTTCAATTGCATTTGCAGCAATTATTTGATTAATATGGAAGCATACTACGATATATAATACACTTTTGCTGTACAAAGTTGTGTCCTATCAAAGAACCTGCGGAATTATTGAAAAATTATAAAAATAATAACATATTCACTGTAAATGAAGAAATGAGACTTCAAAATTGTCAAGTACTGCGCCAATAATTTTTAAAATCAATATATATGTTCTACGTAATGACAGAAAATTTTATTTTTAGATTCTATGCAAATTTCAAAATTTCAACATCTACTGCATATACTAAAAACGTGCAGTTACCAAAGCTTGCGGAACAAGACAAAAATACAATCGAATTAAAGAATTTCAATGTGAATGCTCTGAACATCGAAAAAGAAGGTAAACATGGAGAGTAAAAAGAAAGAGAGGTACCATTTTGTAACTGTTTGGAAAGCCGCGACGACTTTTCTCAACCTGTGAATCGTAGGAATTATTGTTGCCTATTTATTCATTTCACTGAACGATGATCTTAGTATAAACAGAGATAGAAAGAGAGAGAGAGAGAGAGAACTGAGCTTCAATCGATTGGTCGATACTCTTTTCTCGAGCTAATTAGAACTGAACTCGAAAATTAAGTCGAGTCACGAATGTCAAGCAAGCTGAGCGATGTTACAAATGCGATTAATCGATGCGCGACGAACTGATTTGTACACGTTCAACTCTCGATGCGAGAATCCTCAAGAAATGCAAACTGATGGTGGTTGGTCATCCGAGGGCACGCAGTGCCACCGATTGGCCGTGTAATCGGCGTTTCACAGGGTGGCTGACAGAGGGTGGTAGTGGGGGGGGGGGGGGGCGATAGCCGAGCGATCTCTCGCGAGTCGACCGACAGAAGGGGGCGAAGGGGGCGAAGGGGGCGAAGGGGGGAACCGGTTACCCTCGAGGAGGCAACACAACCGCGCGGACACTGACGGATATGACATTTCTGAAGTTTGTGGCCATCCACGTTTCTCTTGTAACTCTCTTCGTTTTGCCCGCAACATCGCTCGGCTCCTTCGACGGTCCCTCCTCCCCCCTCGCGCCTTTTATTTCGATTCGATTTTTCTGCCGGTCTTGTTCCCCTTATTATCTCGTTTTGCTCGTCTCCGGGCCACGTCAGCTTGCGTCTCTCTTCCCGGGTCGCTGGATTCACCGGCGCGTTTCGCTTGCATTTTATTTCGCCCTCTCTCTCTCTCTCTCTCTCTCTCTCTCTGTCCATCCCCGTCTGTTTCTCTCTCTCTCTTCGAATCGTGCTTTTATTTTTCCCCGTCCACTTTCTTACCGCCCCTTTTTCCTTCTCCAGCCAGAAGGAACAGCGCGCAGAGGGGCTCTCCCTCTTTCACGTTTGTTGCAAACGCCTATCATCATCGAGTCATTTCTCTCGAATTGACAAATTCGACAGTGGAGTTTTATTCGCTGTGTGTTTTACACGAAGTATCATCCAAGTGTCGGGAAAATATACTGTTTTCTCTACCTTTAAAATGTCTGAACAAAATGGGGAATTATTTTGAGAAGTGTTGTTCCAAATTTTCGAGCGTTGAATTCTCTGTTTAATTAAGAAATCTTAGTAAGTATATATATACTTAGTAATGTCATATATAATATATCATTACTTATATTATTATAATATATAATACTATAATACTATAATAATATAATATACTATTATAATATATAATATTAGTAATATTATATATATATATGTATATATATATTAATAAACTAATACTAATACTATATAATAATATATACTAATACTATAATATTATAATAATATAATATACTATTATAATATATAATATTAATTAGTAATATTATATATATATATAATATATAATATTACTAAGTAATATATATATTATCTCGGTTTGAAGAAAGAAATCTTTATTTATATATTTGTATTATTTTTTTATTAATACTATATATATTAATTAATTTTATATCAATACTTGTGTATTATTTATAGTATATCAGTATATTTATAGTGTTTATATTAATGTATTAACCGAAACTAATATATATTAATATATTTTTATATCTTTGTCTGAATATTTGTGTATTTTACAAAGTATCATCTAAATCTCAAAAAATATACTGTTTTGTACCTTTAAAATATTTGAGCAAAGATTATCAATTGGTCGTTTTGACTATTTTTATGGTTAGGTAGTTCTAGTGCTAAAATAAGAAATTATTTTCGGGGACGTTAAAATTAAGATGATCCATGATTATCAGAGATATTAAAATGAAAAAAAAAAAGGTAGAAAATCTGTAAAAATACAAGCTTTTTATATTTCGCGAACAATCATTCAAATCTTCAAAAACATACTGTTTTTATATCAGTAAAATATCTGATAAAAATTATTATTTAATTATTGGCCATTTTGATAATTCTAGATGAACAGGGGTGAATTTTTTTTGGGGGGGGGGGGGTTAGATTTAGATTAGGTTACACTACAACACTAAAACTACTAGCGACCAAAGCATAAAATTTCCACTTCGTAGTTAGTACATAATTTTTTAACTTTGTTAATCGAATGCAGTTTAACAGTTCAGTGAACTGCATCCACTCGTAGAATTCTCAATCATTTATACACTAATCCGCCAATTTTACACCACACTATAGTAATTAAACGCTTCTATCTCACTAACTTGTGCTAGATTTGTTGTATTTCCCAGTGTCGCGACTGCCAAGATTATCAACGACAGAAAATGTGATACCTGTGAGAATGATGGCCACCTCTATTAATTAACTTTACGTGGACCTTGAACTATCAAATAAGTATAAAACACAGTACGACACATGGTCATAATACATACCACGTGGGAAAATTCTAAAAGTGAGATTCGAAAGCTAAAAACACTGGAAAGAACATAATAATCGCTGGTCTAAATTCGCGTCCTATGGGCATCGAATTAAATTTTATCATTAGCCTATTAATATAATATAATAAATTGATTATTAATTAATTATTTACTTCAAAGCACGATATACCCTAAAATTTCATTATTAACTTATAGTGACGATTCTATTTGAGGATTGATCGTCACTAACAATCACTAAATCCCAAATTTTCCTCCGTTTTCTCTCTCTCTTTCTCTTTGTGCAAAAAAAAAAGGTTCTGGATTCGAGAATTCTCAATTTTTCGATGGAACCACGAAGCGTCGCGCGATTCCACGGAACCAGTCTTCTTCTCGCGGCCAATTCGATCAAGGCCGTCTCTCTCACGAAGGGGAATATCCTACGCAGTTCCAACCGCCTAATCGCTCAACAATGCGTGCACGGGTGTCCCGGTTGAGCAGTCGCTCGTTTCTCCTCGCCGAAAGGATCCTTTTCTCATCGGAGGCTGCTGCCTCGCCGGCGAGTTTATTTTCGAAAGCTGTCCGTGTACCAATGTTAACATGCATCGTAATCCGAAGGAAACTAGTCATCGACTCTCGTCTCCTAGCAACGATCGTTCAACATGACCTCATCATACTAATCGTTAGCTCATTGCCGTTAATCTCTTGAATAAATCTTTCTCCTATGTATTACAGAGTTTTTCAAACTTTCATTAGCATCCAGAGGTATTATAAATAAATATAAATAGGCACTGGGGGGGATTTTTATAGATATCGTGATAGCAGACAGAAAATATACAAAACGCCAGAGATAAATATTTTGTTAAAATAAAGACAATATATATTTATATAAATATAATAAAGAATATTTTGTTAAAATATATATTTCAAACTAATAAATATTTTTTAATGTTATTATAAATATATAATGTTATTGTTTAAATATTATTCCTTGTTGTTTAATTGTTGTCAGAAAAGCGAAAGAATACAAAAATCCACCAATGTAGTTGTTATAGTAATTTATTGTGGGAGCGCCATGAATCGCCACACGAAAATATATAAAACACCAGAAATGAATATTTTATTAAAATAAACATTATATTTATATAAATATAATGTTTTATTAAAATTAATATTTTAAACTTATATTTTTTAATATTATTATAAATATATAATATTATTATTCAAATATTACTTCTTGTTGTTTAATTGTTTCCAGAAAAGCAATAGAATATAAAAATCCACAATCTAGTTGTTATAGTAATTTATTGTGGGAACGCCATGAGCACCCACACTAAAATATATAAAACACCAGAGATAAATATTTTGTTAAAATAAGCATAATATATATTTATATAAATATAATAAATAATATTTTGATAAATAATACTATTATTTATTAAAATAAATATTTCAAACTAATAATATTATATTAAAAATAATATTATTAAAATATTATTATTAAAAATAATATTATTAAAATAATATTATTTTTTGATAAATAATATTATTACTTATTAAAATAAATATTTCAAACTAATAAATATTTTTTATTATTATTATAAATATATAATATGATTATTTAAATATTACTTTAAATATTACTTGTTTCCAGAAAAGCAATAGAATATAAAAATCCACAATCTAGTTGTTGTAGTAATTTATTGTGGGAGCGCCATGAGCACCCACACTAAAATATATAAAACACCAGAGATAAATACTTTGTTAAAATAAGCATAATATATATTTATATAAATATAATAAACAATATTTTGTAAAAATATATATTTCAAACTAATAAATATTTTTTAATATTATTGTAAATATATAATATGATTATTTAAATATTACTTCTTGTTGTTTAATTGTTTCCAGAAAAGCGAAAGAATACAAAAATCCACAATCTAGTTATGTTACAGTAATTTATTGTGAGAGCGTCATGAGCAATCCAGATTAATTAATAAACATATCGATCATTTCAAAGTGTTATCTCGTATCACGGAAACATTCCATAAAAAGAAATTGATTAAAAGCAATTGAAATATTGTACCGTATTGAACCCAGCATTACATCCAACGAGCATATAACATTGAAACGAGCCACTATCATACCGCTATCATACCGATGCCTAAGTATCTACATAAAAACCTTTGTAAACCAAAAGCGCGAGTACGACTACAAACGAAACGATCGATAAACTACATCGGTAACAAGTATCGAGAAAAGAAAAAAAAGAAACGCGCGCTCGATACATCGTTCGATACGAAAGAAAGCTCACGTTCGGACGATCCATCCGGGAGAGAGAATCTAATATACGAAGAGGCGGGTTCGGCGATGGAAAAGGACGGGGCGTGATCCGTAGGAAACCGGATCGTACGTGACTCGGGACGATTTTTCAAAGTTAATTGCCAGCGAGTTATCGATCGCTCGTGACAGACGGCGCGGGAGTAATTATTACCGTTGGGCCGGCCTGTGCTCCAGTATCCGACCGGAACTCCTTGGCTGCCGAACTCGCCTCGCGACCGCTTGATGTGTCCTTCTTCTTTCGCATTTTAACCACTTTCGCGGGGAACCCCGCTTGCATAATAGCCGGTCCATCGGGGAATCGAATGTTGTGGCCGTGTGTCGCGCGTCACTCTCTCTCTTTAAGCCCCCTCAACAATATTATACAATATACGTTTATCTTGAAAGTGGCCATTATTTTTGCGTTTTGATAAATTTAAAACTATTTGCAACTGATAAACACGGCGGTACAATTGTGGTTTTTTGTGGTGCTTTCTAATGGTGTATAATTTACCAATACAATTGGCACGATAAACATTGTTTGGAAACTAACACATTTAACACAAATGGACTTAGGTCAGTTTCAGAATAAGAATCTTTATCATATTATTAACCAGCTAATTTTCTGCGTGTAATACCATGGCAATTTTAAATATATTAGTTTATTTGTTTAGAAAATATAACGTAGAAATGTTAGCTTTTTAATATTAATGTTAATGTTATAATATTATATATATTATATTAATATTAATATTATAATATTATGTATATTATATTAATATTAATATTATAATATTACATTAATAGCTTCTTAATATTAATAAAATATTTAATTTTTTAATAGACCTTTCAAATAAGAATCTTTATCATTCTATTAACCTGCTAATTTTCTGCGCATAATACCTTAATAGCAAATTTAAACATAGTTACAATTTGTTTAGAAACGAAAAAATAACGTAGAAATGTTAGCTTTTTAATATTATATTAATATTAATATTATAATATTATATATATTATATTAATATTAATATTATATCAATAGCTTTTTAATATTATTAAAATATTTAATTTTTTAACAGACCACTCTCAAAATAAGAATCTTTATCATTCTATTAACCTGCTAATTTTCTGCGTATAATACCTTAGCAATTTTAAATATATTAGTTACAATTTGTTTAGAAACGAAAAAATAACGTAGAAATGTTAGCTTTTTAATAACTTTAATTAAAACTGGCTTCTTAATATTATAAATTAATTAAAACTAGCTTTTTAATATTGTATTAATATTATAATATTATATATATTTTATTAATATTAATATTAATATTATAATACTATATATATTTTATTAATATTAATATTATATTAATAGCTTTTTAATATTGATAAAATATTTAATTTTTTAATAGACCACTTTCAAAATAAGAATCTTTATCATTCTATTAACCTGCTAATTTTCTGCGTATGATACCTTAGCAACTTTAAATATATTAGTTACAATTTGTTTAGAAACGAAAAAATAACGTAAAAATGTTAGCTTTTTAATAACTTTAATTAAAACTGGCTACTTAATATTATAAATTAATTAAAACTAGCTTTAATATTATATTAATATTAATATTATAATACTATATATATTATATTAATATTAATATTATAATACTATATATATTATATTAATATTATTATTATAATACTATATATATTTTATTAATATTAATATTATAATACTATATATATTTTATTAATATTAATATTATATAAACAGCTTTTTAATATTGATAAAATATTTAATTTGTTTAATAGACCACTTTCAAAATAAGAATCTTTATCATTCTATTAACCTGCTAATTTTCTGCTATCTATAATACCTTAGCAACTTTAAATATATTAGTTAAAATTTCTTTAGAAACGAAAAAATAACGTAGAAATGTTAGCTTTTTAATAGCTTTAATTAAAACTGCCTTTTTAATATTATATTAATATTAATATTATACTATATACATTATATTAATATTAATATTACATTAATAGCTTCTTAATATTAATAAAATATTTAATTTTTTTCAACAGACCACTTTCAAAATAAACGGCCCGTGTATAGTTCCGCGCTCGATAAATCTCTGCGGAAAGTGGCGGGCGCGCATGTCCCCGGATCGTGGTGCACAACGCGTTCCGCGAAAAACGGCCGATTCGGCGAAAGGCGGAATCGATCCGGATGAAAGACGCACTGTGAGCGCGGCACCGGCGGTCAGAGTACGCTCGTTAATCACTCTATCGGGTTAATTAATAACGCGGTGGATGGTGCACAACAGACGCATCTCGCGTGGTTACGTGGCTGTATCTATCGCCAGCCGATTCTCGTTTCCTTTTCCTCTCCGGGCCGCGTCCCGTTATCGCGCTACCGATATACCATTAACCTGAAATCACGTGGCCGGATCTCCCCCACGCGCTGATGTGAATTATCACGTTCCCGAAATTCTAAACTACACGTGTGCCGAAGACGCGATTGAGACCAAAATGTATATTGCACCGCTTCGAGCACTTGCCGTGTACATTGTATACTGTATCGAATTGTGGTTCGAGTACTCGAGTTGTCTGATCTCTTCTACTCTCTGAATCCCTTAAGCGTTTTGTTCTATTTTGAGAATTTGCACTGGTGTGCTTCATTATTCCTAGAGAACACTCGACATGGAAACAGAGTAAATGCACTTTGCTAAGACTGAGTTAAATGATAACAAAATGATAAATTTCATTTTATGGCGTTGTTTTTGAAAAAATTTTAATTTAATGTTTAGTTTGTTTTAATTTTACTTTATTTTTTTTTTTTGTTTCGTTGCCTTGAAACATCCTAAAATGTGCTAAAATTACATATACAATCTGTTTTTTACCTTAAACAAAAAAATTACATCTTTTCATGACGAGTATACTCGATACAAACGCTTGAGGGGTTAACCTGTAGTACGCAGTAAATCATCACGACGTTCACTTTAATTGGCAAGTGAAAGATGTACGTACACAACGATGAACAATTACTAAAACTATCACTGAAAATTCCTTTTCGTAACTTCAATATTAAAAATAGGATTGATAATGCTAGTAACTTAAAATCGATAATACTAGTGGTAATTTATTATGGATACATCTGTATTGCGAAAAGCGCGCGGGAGGAGAGGGAGGGTTCCAGCCGAAACAGGGAGCGGTAGTTTATCTAGATCTATTAATAAGCGTATCCCATTGTATCTAAGCGACCGTTAAATTATCAATTGCATAAAAAATTATCAATTACAAAACCCCCCCAACAATGTTAATTGATCGAGAAGAATGGCAAATAAAACGTCGGCCTTTTATAGGTTATGTCCAACAATCTTATAGGTTATGTCTAATCCATATAGGTTATGTCTAATCCTTATAAATTATGTCTAATCCATAGGTCAAGGGTTTATTCTATAGGATCAATTTTATAGGTTATGTCTAACAATCTTATAGATTGTCTATTTTATAGGTTAACCACTTGCGCTGGCAACTGATTGCGGACCATAACGAGTGACCGTATATCGTATACAATAACTGGCCGCTTTCTTTTCGAACTCGTCGTTACGATGACATTACTGGATAAAAATTATTGAGAAGGCTAATAAATTTATCGTTCGTTTTGCCCGGGTTATACTTGAATATACTTAAAACTGAGAAAATATTGCAATTTTCGGGGACACGAAGTTCTCGACATGCGCGGCACGTCATTCCAGCGCGAGAGGTTAAGATTAATTTTATAGGTTATGTCTAACGTATCTTTCTGAAATTTTAACAGGTTTCCAATATTTGACGAATCATTATACAGGTTTTGTTTCGTAACTTGTGGGACGCACTTCGAGAGCTGATTGTACGCCTAAAAATAATGAAAAGAAGTCATATATATATGTCCTCTCTGTTTATGAGATATAATGAATTTTCTGTTTTAATTACTTTTACAAAAGATGCTCGAAATGACCAGCTTGCATTTGAAGACAAGCCTGCACGCGTTAACTCTATCTATCATTCCTGGTGTTTCTCGAATTTGTCGGAAGCCTTGCTCTATTCTATTTCGTAGTATTTCAGCATGTTCAATCGATGTTGCGTATACGATAGATTTTAAATGTCCCCACTAATGAAAATCTAATGGATTCAAATCCGGTGAACGAGCAGGCCCATGCAACAGGACCTCCACGACCAATCCATTTATTTGCAAAGCGTTGATTAAAAAATTGCCTAGCTACTCGGCTAAAATGCGTGCTCCACGTACAAAGTCTAATACCAACTGGAATTTCCTCTAATATTTCGTGTAAACGCGTGCTTAAAAAATCAACGTACTTTCTGCTTGTTAGTTTCCCATCAAGAAAAAAAGGTCCAATTAAAAATTTATCAATTATTCCTGCCCATACTTTGTTTAAACTAAACTGGCGTTGATGTCTCGAACGCACAATAACATGTGCGTTTCCTTCATCCCAGTTATTATGATTATTATGAAAATTGAATATACCATCCCTGGTAAGACTAGCTTACTAGAGTTTGCTCTGTTTATAAAAATTCATTGTATCTCATAGACGAAGACAGCTAGGACATATATTTACACGACTTTTTCTTCATTATTTTTAGGCGTACAATTACGAAACACCCTGTATGCATATCATAGCACACCATAGTTTATACTCGTGTCTCGGAATTTCTGAACAGGGCAAAAAAAAAAAACAATTTACAAACGGGACGTTCGTAACAATGATGGATATTAGAAATTCTAAAAAAAACAGCGCCCGATGCAATTGTTCGGCGAACGAAACGGGGCCAGTTTAAGAACGCGGGTGTCTCTCTCTTTCTCTTTCTCCCTTTCTCCACCGATTTTATTTATTCCCCTACCACCGCCGCGGCCGGGCCCGTGCATCGGCATACGAAGCAATTTGTATCCCGATGAGAGAACAATGTTTGTATCGAGGTTGTATCGGCGCACTCCCTCCCTCCCCGCTTCTAGTCACGATTTAGTCAAGGATACCGCACGGAGATCGTTATCGGGGCTACGCTCGTAAAACGATCGTTTACTCGTCGTACTCGTACCGAACCGGCCGGAAAAGTCTCGATCTCGGCCGGTCCCGGGGCCCTGGTAGGTAATCCTCTGCCGATTTACAGCGATTCTCTTTGAAAACAATGGGGAGGGGCATCGCGATTCGACGCGCAGTTCCCTCGCGGCGAGCCGAGACCGCTCACCAACCCGGGACCCTGATTTTATTTTAATTGCGTTTCCGATCCTACGCGCTGATCGCATCGCCCGGCCGTGATATATATATATATATATATATATATATATATATATATACGCGATAATTTATGCCTCGTGATTTCCAGCCAGGGAACTATGCGATACAATAGAGCGAGGCCATTGTGTTTTGCAAAGCCGCGTTCTCGAAATTTTCCGAAATTTCACACGATCGAAAGCGAGAGACTAGACTAGACTAACTGAAACACGTCGGGATTAATTGAGAGGCACAAACGCAAGGGAGAGCTAACGAGATTTTGATTGGTCTCTAAATTTATAAACACACGCATACATATAGGATACATAGAGGATGGCCACTGGAAGAACTGAAAGTTTTGAAAAAATTATATCTTGTTCGTTTTCAATCTTTTGGTGGTTTTTTTTGGAAATGATGGTCATTTGAGGGATGTTGCTTTTCACACATAATGCTGAAAGAAATTCATTAATTATATTTCCAAATAAAATAATTAAGAGAACGTGTGTTTGTAAGAGTTATTTTTGTTTTATATTGTTCAGTCTTTCAATGACCACCCTGTATATAAAGTTTAGGACATGTAACAAAGATCATGCAAGCTTTCGTTTATGTTATCTGGCAAGAAATCAATTCAAATCTTGAAAAATAAATAAATAAATATATGTATATATAGGATGACCACTGGAAGAACTGCAAGCTTTGAAAAAATTATATCTTGTTCATTTTCAATCTTTTGGTGGTTTTTTCTTTTTTGGAAATGATGGTCATTTGAGGAATGTTGTTTTTCACGCATAATGCTGAAAGAAATTCATTAATTATATTTCCAAATAAAATAATTAAGAGAATATGTGTTTGTAAGGGTTATTTTTGTTTTATATTGTTCAGTTTTTCAATGATCACCCTGTATATAAAGTTTAGGACGTGTAACAAAGATCATGCAAGCTTTCGTTTATGTATCTGGCAAGAAATCAATTCAATCTTGAAAAATAAATATATATATAACTCCACTAATTGTAATTACGTAATTGCTGATTCTGATCACTCTGGTAATTCTATTGTTAACGATATATATAAAATTTGAACGATACGTGTGTAACACCGTGTATATATAAAAAAATGAAAAAGTACAAAACAGAAGTGAGTAGATTAAAAAAAAAAAAAAAATAAGAACGGAGAGAAAATCAATAGAATAACGAAGACCGGATCTGAATGGATCCAGCGTTCACCAGTCGAGGATGAATACACTGCTCACAAAAATTAGGGGATATTTAAAACACGAATATGAAACGATAAAAAAAAGAAGCATCTGATTTTTTTTTATTAAACAAGAACATCAGGAAAGCAAACGACAAGTCAGAGAAAGATGTTCTTGCCAAATGGCGTTTAATACGGTTTGGTCACTCGTTACGGTCCGCAATCAGTTGCCAGCGCGAGTGGTTAATATATAAAAAAAAAAAAAAACAACCAAACGCCTCATATTCATTTTGAAATATCCCCTAATTTTTGTGTGAGCAGTATATTTCACAATTAACTCCTTGGACTGGACACACTTCTCGACTACTGTGCCTTAAGGTCGTGCAGATGCGAATAGAGCAAGCAGAAGACGCAAAAGTAAGCAACTATGTATGTGTGTGTGTGTATATATATATATAATGTGTGTGTATGTGGCCAAGCGTTATATATGTATTCGGCCAAAGCATTCGATGCAGAGACGTCGTACGCCTACCGGGGCCCACTACTCGCGCTGTGCACTTATACGCAGCCATACCAACCGCATAATACAACGCGTACCGTGGTGGTACCGTGGCAGCGTGCGCTTGTGACTGTGACAAGCAGTGGTACCACATTCCTAACACTAGCGCGCGCTCGACCCGCTCTCGGTGCACCGTTCTCCTTCCCCTTTTGTCTCTCTTTCTTCCGCCCCCTCCCGCCGCTCTCCTCTTTCCCGTTTCACGAGAGTCCTGGCCTACGGCTAGAGAAGGATACGAACGATGCGAGGGTCCGTGCAAAACACACGGATTTTTGGTCCGTGGCAAAACAAACGAGGCGAAGTCGCGCCAAGATCATCAACACAGTCGTTGCGCTCGGCCACGCGAAACACTCGTTCGCAATCGTTCGATTAATATTAACGACCCTCTGTGTGCTGCTCCTGCGTCCGACCGTCGACTGGTTTTCCCGTTTAGATTTTTCTTCCGACTCGTCGCATGCACGCCGTCTTACGCACTTTTTCTAATAATGGGAATTCCTTTCGGCGTGCGTCTTACGATCGAAACGGCAGATATACCCTCGCGGATAGCGACGGTATGAGAATAAACGAGATTCGTTTCAGTCGTTTTCGATCTTCGGCACGCTGAGGATTGTTAAACAGTTCGGCAGATAAAACAGAGTTTCGTCGAGTTGTGTTGTTAAAGTTGGTACGAGAATGGACTTTTGATATATAATTTTCTAAGAGAGATCACGAGTTGTTTTAAGGACTCTTATTCTGACGATTCGAAATGCTTAGTTAGTGTAATATTATAGTATTGCAACATTTCTAGTTCAATAAGTCCCGGAGTGTGTGTAATCTTGTCTTGCTTAAACAAAAGTTCTGTACAATCGTATACTGTACTGGACTATAATAGTATACTATGCTATACAATACTATAATAGTATGCCATACTATAATATAAAATAATAGCTATACTATATTACAGTAATATGCTATACTATACTATAATATAATAGCTATACTATAGTAGTATGCTATACTATACTATAATACTATGTTATACTATACTATAGTAGTATTCTACACTACGGTATAGCATAATATATACTATAATAGTATGCAGCACTATACTACACTATGATAGTATACTGTATTATACTACACTATAATAGTATGCTATAATATACTATACTATACTGTACTATAATTTTTTATCTACTATACAATAAGAATATATCATATATTATTTACTATGATAGTATACTATACTATAATAGTTATACTAATATACTATAATATAATACTATTATAGTATATTATAGTATATTAGTATAATAGTATATTAGTTATAATAATTATATTACAATAGTATACTGTACTACACTACACTACAATAGTATGCTATAATATACTATACTCTAATAATATACTATACTATACTGTACTATAATTTTTTATCTACTATACAATAAGAATATACCATATATTATTTACTATAATAGTATACTATACTATAATAGTATACTATACTATAATAGTTATACTAATATACTATACTATAATATACTATAATAGTATACTGTACTATACAATACTATAATAATATACTATACTATAATTTATTATCTACTATATTATCGTATACTATACTATAATTTTTTGTTTATAGCTTTACAACGTGGTAACGTGACGTAGAAGAAAAAACCGAGAAGTAAAGTGGATCCGTGTTTCTGCGAATCTTTGTCACGAGTTCTCACGTATCGACGGTGCAACAGGAGGGAGTTGGTGGCGTGTGCTGGCCGCGAGTATGCCGGCCAATCTATATGATAAACAGCCTAGTTACGCTGGACACGCGTTCGATAAGTCGGCCAAGACGAATGTCCACCGAATCGTCCCGGTGTGAATCGCTTTTCTCTCGGCATCGCGCGATCGAATCACCGATGAATAAATGTTCTATTAATCCTGCGAGTCCTAAACCGTGACCTAAAATGTCGCATTTCAATTCGGACACGTTATGAAAATGAATTTAGTACTTGTATTCGGTACGATTTTCAATTGTTTAATCAACTTTATTCCACGACCATGGACCAAACCTAACCTAACGTCGGCTGTGCTTTGCGAGAGGGAAAAGTTTAACGAACTAACTAACTTTTTTTCTCATTTCTTTTAGCAATATTCGAGTTTTACCGACAGCATCAATGAATTCCATCGATAAAGTAATCTCGAACGCGTTGCAATTTAATTCGACGTCAAACAGCGCAGGTTCACTTACACGCGTACTCGTCGTCATCTATTAATTTTAGCAACAGAGTCTAACGGATTACGGGAAAATGCATGGTATTTAACGAAGCAAAGGACATCGTAATAGGCTCTCTTTATGTCGCGCGATTAACTAGCTTCGACTATCCTTGAGAAAACTGCTTGGGCCCTGCTCGGCTTGAAAGGAAGAGAGGGAGGAGGGGGGAGGCACAACCTCGTTCGAAAACCGGTAGGGAAAACAAATTCGCCTAGAAAACATCCGGCAGTGCGCGCAGCAATTAGTCCTCGAGCCAGCGAGAAATGACCAAAAACAACACAGTTCTTCTTTCTTTTCTTTTCACAGAAAAAGGCTAATCGAGTCTCTGGATTACTTTCCCCGTCGATTGGATCCACTTTATCGTTGAACGTCCGACATTAATAAACGCGACATTCTCTAGCTGATGCGCCAGGTAAATCCAGAGTAGTAGTAGTAGCCAGAAACGAGACATTGAACACGGACCTTGGTCTGGCCAGGAGGCAACCTTTCACTCATCTTCCATCGTTGCTCGCAACGGCAGAAAACCGCGAATCGACGTGGCAAACGATTTTCACCGCGTGCCTAGGCCGATCCACAACGCTCGCGCGCGCGTACACACACACATACACAGACAGACAGACACAGTCTTCGGTGCCTTTCTAATCACACCGCGGCCAGCCTCAATTCGTCATCGCGAGCCCCGACCGCCTGTCGACGTTTTACGCGAAACCGGCCGCGTTCCTCCGTCGTTCCAACGCGCGCGAGAGAGTTTATTTTTTTTCGTTTTTCAATTTTTACTTCTGCTGTCGCGACACACGGTTGCTCGCGAGGGAAGAAGAGAATAAGGAGGGCAGTAAAAGACACGGTGAATTTATTTAAATTGCGAGCAATGTTCCAGCGTGTTCAGCAGCTTCTTCTGGCCGGGGCCCGGCGCAATCAAAATCGAGCAAAACGAGCAAAAAGCAAAAGCGCGCGCGTGTGTGTGCTGGGATCGCCTCGGAGGGGGAGGGGAAGTGGAACGATGGGTCGCCCCGTGGGACAACGCCACCGAGAAATCTCTCCCTCTTTTTTTCTTTCTTTCTTTCTTTCTTTTTCTCGTTCTTTCTTTCTCCGCACTCGTATTTTTCTCCGTACTCTTTTCGACACTACAGTTGAGACTCTCTGTTGAGACAACGAAACAACAAACACGACGTCTCGCGATCTACCACCGCGAGGGAATTACTTGGGCGATGAATTATTATCGGCAAGATGGTGAGCGAGAGAGTCAGTTGCAATCGAGAAAACGAGCAGAGAGGAACACGGTAGTGGTAGGCGATTTTTTCCCCCCAGCCCTGTAACGTCGTTAAATAGATACCCAGAAGCCATCGAGCCGGTTTCCGGCTTACGCGTGCTGTGCACCGGTCCCGTACGAGATCGTGTGTATCCTCTCCTCTCGATTATTAATTGGATCGCAACGCGGAACTAACAATTATAACCTTCGGATTCTTCATGCTGCCGTAGCAGTGATTTATCGACCAACTCGAACTGGAAGGAAGACGACAGAAAGAGAAGAGAGAGAGAGAGAGAGAGCCGGTAACCTTTTATCTGTTAATTGCAATCGGTTCGGAAGCTCGCGGACACAACTGTCTGCCGAGAAACTTTTCGCGGATAAGAAAGGGAGGCAAGGCGCGTGTGGAAGTCAGGCGAAATAAAGTGGCGTATTTACACGATGAGAACGCCGGTATGCAGCCGCCTGCGTTCGATTGTAAATTGCACAGTAAATCGTGGCCTGTTATTTTGGCGGCGGAATGGAGGGATGATTTACGGGGCGATAGTTGAAAACAACTGTGGCGGATCAAAGGACGTTTAAATTATACTGCGTCCTCCACTTGCTACCAATGCGGTAAACAATGAGTTAATGTAACGTGCACCAAGGGGCTTGCGATTAGGATATTTCGTTCCAACGAAACAGGCGGCATTGGTCGAAGTTTTCTTTTCGTTTACTCTGCCTTGGATTTCGGATTTTCTTTCCAAGTTTCCTTGACAAGGTAACTGCAAATTGTTGAAACATCGTTTCGTCGCGATTTGTACCATCTGATTTTACATACTGTGGGAGCTTGAATGCAAAGTTTTTTGAACTCGAATTTCTTTCAAACCGAAACTATATAATTCGTACACCATGAATGTCAGTCGATGTTTCAATCGAGGCAAGATGTAAAGTTCAAAATTGAAATATTTGTTTATATTGAAAAGTCTAGAAAATTCAGGATATAAAATAATATATAAATATAATGATATATAAATAATAAAAATAATATGAAATAATTGTGTACAGAGTTTCGCAGGTCAATTGTTTGATTTCACTTAGCGAAAATCAAAGTTTTAAAAAAGTGAGCCTGTAGTTTAAATGGAATTTAATAAATGAAGGGAAGTTATTTCGAATCTTCAGATACCTACTGATGAAACACGATAGAAGCTCGTTGTATCTTATACATGTAGTTGTTAACAAATTAAATTTATAAGTAAAAAAAAAAAAAAAAATACCTGAATTCTAGTCACTAATAGAATAATAGAAACCTAAAATCAAAGTGTATTAAACTCAAAGGCATTGCGAATGTAAAATCAAGTGCAAAATCGCTCGCACGCCCGAGGAACGAGAGATCAGCTGATAAAAAAAAATAACTTTTAACTCAATATCAATTCAGAACCAATCTCCAACATAAAATCGTGACGTTTATTTCCTCGTTCGAACAAAAAAAAAGTGTTAACATCCACTAACAAGACACGCTGGGAACCAGCTTCTCTCCCGTTAATCCTCGCAATTCGTCAAGAGATTTCTTCGCGTCGCGTCGTGGAATCAACACAGTGACAGTTTCTTGACGAAGGGGAATCGACGTCGAAAGAGCCAAGAGAAGGGAAAAGCGACGCGAGCGAGTCCACCGTGGAGTTTCCTGGTGGAGTCGCGGGCGCGCAATTAAGGTCAGCTCTTTATGCGCTCAACGAGGTGACACGAGATTCATTATAGTTCCGCCGAGATGCGGCGGGCGAGTTCACGCGAAGCTCGTTCAGCTGCCTAAACAAACATAAAGCTGGCCTGGCCCGTTCGTTAATTATTACGCCAGCAGGAAGCGGCGCCGGCACGATCCAACGGCCGGCCACAATGCTGCTAGTTACACCACGATGCGTTCAAATGCATCCCAGTCTACTTACACACACGCACACGCACGCGCACACATATATACATATATATATACATAAAGGACGAAAACACTGGGCATTAAGGCCGCATAATTCCAAATTAATTTTCGTTCTAGTTGCACTAGCCGGAAATTAACTCGCGGGGCAGAAAAAAAAAAGGGAGTAAGGGGCCCCCCTTGTTTGTTGCGCGCGACGCTTTCTCGCCGACGAGGGGGAGTAGGGGGGGAGAGACGTCCGCGTGGGCCGTGAGTTACGAGGCCCCGGACCTCTTTCTTTTGAGACACGCCGGCGCGGAGACACGAGAGAACACGCATTATTTCCGCGAAAACTTTCCGTTTCACCTGGTATAAATCGGTGAATAACGAGGTGGAATATAGCCGCGCCACCGATTTATACACTCGGGCGGAACAAAAATCCGCCGGTCGGCAAAGGTGGGGAGAGGGGTGAGGGGAGAGGGGGGTGAATTATGGCGGGCCACCTCTATCTACGCGCGTACAATGCATAAAGCACGCGCGCGTGTTCCGCGTGCGTGTGCGTTGTGTCCCGTGGCCGCGATTCAGCTCTCGAAACTCGATTTATGACTTTGGCTAACCTAACCCGGCTGCTGCCCTTGCTCTACACACAGTCCAGCACCGGGGGGGGGGGGGGAGGACCGTCCCGGCCGCCGATTCTTCCCAACCTAACCTCACTTTTCCTCCTCCCGCTCTCGCCCCGGATCGAGGTTTCTTTTTAACCCTCTCGCGACGGATGAAATGACGTGCCACGCACGTCGAAAATATTTTTCCAGTAATTGCAATATTTTCTATAGTTGTGGTTATATATATATATATAGTTATATAACTATTATATAGTAATATAGTAATATGGTAATATAGAAATATAGTAATATAGTAATATGGTAATATAATAATATAGTAATATGGTAATATGGTAATATAGTAATATAGTGATATAGTTATATATTAATATAGTAATATGATAATATGGTAATATAGTGATATAGTGATATATTAATATAGTAATATGATAATATGGTAATATAGTAATATAGAGCAAGTAGATATCATTCGAGCAATTCCTTCTATCCTATCTTTTGGTTTGACAATCTTTCGCGTATCATTTTGTACGTGCGACAAATTTTATATCGATTCAGTTTCTTTTCTAGTACGTGTACTTATGTTTGGATACATATGCTTCAAATGACGTAATAAACCAGTAGTACTTGCATAGTTCGTTTTAAATTCATGGTGACAATGCGTGCATTCCGCCTTTGTATCATCTTTTTCCAAAAAATGTTCCCAAACAGAGCATCTCTTCATCTTCTTCCTTTGCACGATGATGTCTTCTGCACTACTTCCTGCTACCACAACTTTACTCTCACTATCACTCGACATTGTTTTTAAAGATTTTTAATCTTTATCAAATTCACACAGATTTTGAAGTGTACGTCTGAACTGCCCGAATTTCTCAGCGATACTGCTTCATAATACAGCGTACATAATGTCCAAGTACTAAGCACGCAGTCACACGTTTGTATACATCAGGTCGCACGATTCTTAGAATCCGTGTTTCCAATAACTTCACTGGCAGAAGACATTGAACTGTGTATTTACATATTTTGTAGGCTGCTGTACAGCATTGTAGAGTAGTTCGAGAAACGGTAGCCGGGTTCTCGAAATTTTCAGGAATCTCGATTTTTTCGGGAAACCCCCGATTCCTTTTGGAAATCTCGAAATTTTCAGCACCCGACCCGACTCGACTCGATTTTTTCCGGACTCGTTCCAACCATCGGGTTCTCGCACACCTCTAATAGTTACATATATATATATAGTTTTAAGTATATTGAAATATAACCCAGGCAAAACAAATAATAAATTTATTTCTTCTTAGTAATTTTTATTCAATGATGTACCAACGAGTTCAGAAAGAAGACGACTTATTGTATATTTTGGTTTAGTCACTCGTTATGGTCCGCAATCAGTTGCTAGCGAAATAGGTGAACAATTATTACTCCATCGATATAAATAACCTACTAAATTGATCGCATCACGTGGAAAAAAAATTTGTATGGTTGGTGAATGGAGATAGAATTTCTTATGAGCGAGAAAACGAGATTCAACCCTTGCCTTACAATTTTTTTTTTTTTTCTCAATTTTAAGGAATGACACTTATTATTTTATTAAACTGTAAAATTAATTTGGAGTGTTCAAAGCATATGAAGCATTAGACGTAACTTTTATTTCATCAACGTTTCAGTTCAATGAAATTAAATTTGAAATTTGATTTGAAATTTCGTAGCTTTGCATTTTCTTTTGAACTGAGATTTTAACTTGTACGACGAGTACGGCTTGATATTATAAGTCAAGGGGGTTAATATTTCGGTGTATGCGCCACAGACAACATTCTGACACAAATACAACAGTTGAAAATTGCTGATCCAGTCTGATCTACAATCGTTTTCTTTACAATTACCAGAATATCTTTATGCAAATTCGCATTTTCGATAATAATGTAATTAAAAGAACAAAATTTTAGTTGACAAGTTGTCTTGCATACTGAATCTTATGGAAAGCCTTGTTACTTTATATATTTTATATACTTTCCTCCATACTGCATTCTGTGCAAAATTCTTTACGAACACATGAAAATCCGCAGTCCAGTAATTACTAACGTATAAGTAACAGACTGAACACTAAATAATGAATTTTTGTATTATATATATAGTCTTTGTATTTTATATATATATATATATATAAATTCTTTGTATAGTTTTTGTATTTTATATATGTATATATATATATTGTATTATGTATATATATATATAATTTAATTATATTTAAATATATTTAAATAATTTATATTTAATTTTTGTATTTTGTATATATATATATTTAATTTTTGTATAGTTTTTGTATCATATATATTTTTTTAAACTTAATTATATTTAAATATATTTAAATAATTTATATTTTTGTATTATATATATATATATATAGTCTTTGTATAATTTTTGTATTTTATATATATATATATATATATATATATATATATATATTTAATTTTTGTATAGTGTTTGTATCATATATATATATTTTTTTAAATTTAATTACATTTAAATATATTTAAATAATTTATATTTTTGTATTATATATATAATACTATGTTATGTGTATTATATATATAATACTGTATTATATATATATAGTCTTTGTATAATTTTTGTATTTTATACATATATATTTAATTTAATTATATTTTAATATTTTATAATTATTCTAATTTTTGTATTATACATATACAGTATATTTCGTGTATATAGTCTTTTTTATATATTTTGGACCACGGTACACGTCGCGATTCTCGCACGACACACTCGAATCGCGGCTCGATTTCAACCTGCACACGGCTCCGGGATTATAATGCGGCTTTCCGCAAGGATAGCCGTCTGCGATTCAAGGCGTAACAACAAGTAAACGGTCTCGACGCGAGACATAAATCTCCACCAGGCTCGATCTTTCAATAGCGAACTTCGTTCGACACGGATTTCCACGTATATTTCTACCCAGCCACCTTGGTGGCTCTCTTTTCCACCTTGATCTTTTCCCTCGCGAAGCAGGTGAAGCTTGCGCAATCGAATTCCAACGCGAGCGCGCGCTCGATGTAAACGGAGGTTCAACTAAGCTAAAAAATTGAGATTTCGGCGGTTTTTTTTTTTTTCTTTCTTTCTCGCGAGCGGCAGATTTTTGATGACGTGCCGCGAATACTCTTAACCTTTTCTCACCGCCCGCTACAACTTGGCCAACGCCACAGTGCTGAATTTGAATAGATATACACCGTTTTTCTTTCCTCTTGGGCAGCAGAGAATTAGAATATCGGGCTCGAGGCGAATTGTCAAGCGACTGCAGATCGAAAATTACCAAGTGAAATCGTATTCCACGGATCACTGCCACCCGTGGCGACTTCTAGTTGAATTGCAAAGAAAAAGCGAGATGAGACAGTTTCGTGTCTGTAAGGGTTAATGACTCTGGCCGGTTCGAAGAAGTAGAACGACGAATTTTGTATCGACGAATTGTTATTTTTTTCTCTCTTTCGTCATTCGCGCGCTCTGCGTACAATCTTTTTCGTCTCAATTCTAACGTTTTACTTTGCCGAGTGAAGATTTTATTTTCTGGGAGACGTGTTCAAGAAGCTTGTTTATTTTTTTTTTTTTAATGAAACCGCGGACAAAAATATTTTACATTTATATTTTTTATAAGGGGTCTGGACAGGGTGAAATTTTCAAAAAATCGATTTTCCTTTTTTTTTTTTAAATAGTAGTTTGTAGTCTTGGCTTTTTAAAACTTTTAAAAATTGAATTTGTATCACTGTTTTTACAACTTTAAAGCAGTATTAGAAAGTGTAAATCGTGTGATTCAAATATTGTTTTTGGCGAATCGAATGTTAGGGGATTTAATTTAGATGTGAATTGTAAGAACTATGAGCCGCGATGTATAAAGTGAAAAAAGTAAGCAGAGGATACGATATGAAAAATAACGTTCTGACACTTTAAACGCGTTTTTCTCGAAACTAGGTTTTCAAAAACGGTGTGCAAGATATATCTATCCGATCGATTGCTGTGAAACTTGGTGAAACGATATCTTTAGTATAACATTTATTAGAAATTGACGATCGAACATTTCTTAATTTCTAACAATTTCGAAAAATATAAACAAAAAAAAAAAAACGTAGAAAAATGCATAAATTCAAAACAACTAGCTTCTTTATTTTCATAATTTTCACGAAAATGAAAATGTTGGCTCGACAATCCCTAGAGAATAATTGTTTACTTTCAAACTTTTTTACCTTTTTTGTTGCAGCTAATCCTATTTGGAATCATTAAAAACTTGAATAAGAGTCCTTTTTCCTTCTCTTTTAATTGCAATGTGTTAAAAAATAAACCACGAAATCTCATGTAGTTCTCCAAAGTATAATTTTTAGTCCTGCCTCCTTAACTGCAGATACTTTCATCGAATCTTCCAGGATGAAGAAAAATAAAAAAAAAAAAAAAAAAAAAAAGAGTCCCTCTCAGCAGTTCTGCGACTAATGACGAACAAACGTTTAGCTAATGACGGCTCTCTCTCTCTCTCTCTTTCTCTCTCGTTCGAGAGATAATTGCAATTCCGCCGATCGTAATCCGCAGTTAGATAATATACGGTATGATAGGATACCTTGGCAGCCTGGCCACACAATTACCATACAGTCGGGCCCGCGTGCAGACACGTGTAGACACGCGCGCGCGCGCGTGTGTGTGTGTGTGTGTGTGTGTGTGTGTGTGGTCACGGAGGCCCGATGCCACTTTAATGGCATCATCATCTTGCTCGTTCACGGCCTCCAAACACTATGTTACGCGATTTCATTGACTTAACTGATTTCTGTAATTTTGCAATTAACGAGCCGCGTCCGCAGCGAATAAATCGTCGATCGAGCGCGAACGAGCGGGTCGTTTCTTACGCTAACGATATCGTTAACGTCGCGTCCGTCGATATACCTCGACATTCGCCACCGGAGAGAGTTCTCCTCTGAATTTTATCTTGTCTCTTTTTTCCGCGAGCCTACAAGCCTACAGCTTAAAGTTAAACTGCGTAATGGCGATTCGCTGTCGCGGAAACTGGGAATTACTCACCGCTCTCGCGAATCGAAACGAAATCGACCGCTTTCCTCCTTTGAAAAACGGCCGTCGGCTAGCCCAGGCCAGTAGTTAATCGCCTCGCTAGCGAAAGATCGGCGCGTTTAATGTCGTCAGTGCAGCGAGACACAGTAGTATCGAATAACGCTGCAAACTTGAAAGAAATTAATCCAGAGGGAGATATTGAGAAGATCGCGCCCTACGCGAGGATACGCGAGATACCGGGTGGTTCGAGTTTCCGCGAAATTCACACGAGGAGCGTATTAATTTGGTCGCGAACGAGGTTCGAGCGAGTCTTGTGTATATACTCGATATGCAAATAGACCGCTCCGACCGCGACGACGCCATACTAATTTGCCGCCGTGGCAAGTAAAAATTGCCCGCGAGCACGCCCGAGTTATGTTTAATTCGATTCGAATTACGCACTTTCGTTGTACGCGACGACTCGGTCGCGGATTTTCCTATTTGATTTTCAAATCGAGGCGAGACACGGCGGCAGGATATGAATTTATTATTATTAGCGATGGGACTGAGACATTTCGAGTTCGCTTTCTGGCTTTTCTGTTGGCACGAAGTTAGATTTGAATGAGGCACTTGGAAAATGTCATTGTTCGAATGGTCATTTCATTTATCTCCAACTCAGCGTCGAAAAATTTAATGTTTTAAATAAATAGCTATCAATTTATCTGTTATTACTAGGTTATTTAGTTGCGAGCATTTTATATTAATACCTCAGTGAATTTAATTACTTCTATTTTATATCTCAATTATTTTAATATTATTATCAATTTAATATTTTATATCATATTTATTATTTTGTTATTATTTTAATTATATATTTTTTATATTTTATTATATTTATTTTATATTAATACCTCAGTGATTCAGTATTTAATTACTTTTATTTTATATCTTAATTATTTTATTATTATTATTTTTATATAATTATTATTATTAATTTAATATTTTATATTTATATTATATTTTTTATCATATAATATTTTATAATATTTATATAATATTTTATTTATATTATATTTTTTATTATATAATATTTTATAATTTTATTAATTAATATTTTATAGTATATATATATATATTATATTTTATTTATATTATATTTTTTATTATATAATATTTCATAATTTTGTTATTTAATATTTTATATTTTATATTTATTATTTCATTATTATTTTAATTATATATTTTCATATTTTATTTTCATATTTATTTTTATATTTTATATTTTACATTACTTTTATATTTTATATTTTATATTACTTTTATAAATCCCGATTTCTTTCTTCTTCATAGAGATACAAATTCCTACATTCGCAGTTTCCTCTTCCGCAACCGACACTTTCTTTCGAAACTTCAAACAAAAGAAAAAAACCTTGAAAGACACTTGGCCAGACACTCGAGAATTATCACTATCAATGTCAAAATTTCGACCAACAGTTCCGAAGTTGACGAACTTGTCACGAGAGTGTAGGAAGTGACTTACTCGAACCGTCTCGGATCCCATCGCTACCTGCATATCATCGGTCTATCCTGCGGAGAAACCGCGTGTTAAGTGTGTTAAGTGTGCTCTAGTGAACTTTTAGTCACGGCCACACCCAGCCTCCGTCCGAGGCAAGGCTGGACCTCTTACACACACCCACACTCGACCGTGTAGTAAACTTTCGTCCGGGCGTATCCGATGTAACGGGTGATCAAACGGATAAGGACGAGCTCTCGGCGAAAACGCAACGAGCAACACGTCTAATTTCCTCCTTCTCCCTCCCCCTTCCCAGTTTTTATCACCGTAACACGCGACTTTCTTCGCGTGAAGTACAACCGCGACGCGTTCTAAACGGAGGGAATATATATATATGTATAAATATATATATGTATCTCGTTAACGGCACTCGAATTAAAATCAATTCCCGTTATTATCAGAAAATTGCGATGTCGTTTACCGGCTATTACACCGGCAGACGCGATCAACGTGAAAGGCAAGATCGTCCGAACGGTAATTGAAAATCGTAGCTCGGCTTACGCGATGATTTCCCCGTGTGGCCGTCGATCGTGACAAATTGCACGATCCAATTAGAGGCGGTTTTTGCCGCGGCCTGACGACACGACCATGTTCCACGAGAGAAAAATTATCTTGTCCGCACGTCCGATCGAACGTTAATCGTTTTCGCCTCCTTCGCGAGCCTCATTATCGCCGTATATTAATACCCAATGTTGTTCCGGCCAACGTTTAACCATTATGTTCCCGCGCCAGGGAATATATCGCGTCTTGTTCGTCGAATTGGCTAGCCTTAACCTAACCTAGAAACGAATGACACGTTGAGATACGATTCGAAAATCTGCGGATGATAACGTAGAGCAATTGGCTAACCTAACCTAGAACTTTAGGAAGGAATAACATATCTGTTGAGATACGATCCCAAAATCTACGAATAGTGACGAATTGGCTAACCTAACCTAGAACTTTAGGAAGGAATAACATATCTGTTGAGATACGATTCCAAAATCTACGAATAGTGACGAATTGAGTAAGCTAACCTAGAACTTTAGGAAGGAATAACATATCTGTTGAGATACGATCCCAAAATCTACGAATAGTGACGAATTGAGTAAGCTAACCTAGAACTTTAGGAAGGAATAACATATCTGTTGAGATACGATTCCAAAATCTACGAATAGTGACGAATTGAGTAAGCTAACCTAGAACTTTAGGAAGGAATAACATATCTGTTGAGATACGATCCCAAAATCTACGAATAGTGACGAATTGAGTAACCTAACCTAGAACTTTAGGAAGGAATAACATATCTGTTGAGACACGATCCGAAAATCTACGAATCCTGGTTTCTCGAAAAAGTTATCAAGTATGTTGAAATTTAAAAAAAAAAAAAAATAATTCTCCGAGTGAACATATCTATTGAAATACGATTTCAAAATTTGCGGACGGTAACAAAGAATAATTGACTAACATAACCTAAAATTTTAGACACGAAGAACATGTCTACCGAGATTCTAAAATCTGTGGATAGTAACGTAGAATAATTGACTAACCTAACCTAACCTAGAACTTTAGAAACGAATAACATGCCTATTAAGATACGATTCCAAAATCTACGAACAGTGACGAATCCTAGTTTGTCTGTTCAAAAAGTTATCAAGTATGTTGAACTTTCAAAAAAAAAAGAATAATAATTCTCCGAGTTGAACATATCTATTGAAATACGATTTCAAAATTTGCGGATGGTAACGCAGAATAATTGACTAACCTAACCTAACATAACCTAAAACTTTAGACACAAACATGTCTAAGAGATAAGATTCCAAAATCTGTGAATAGTAACGCAGAACAACTGACTAACCTAACCTAGAACTTTAGAAATGAATAACATATCTACTGAGATACGATTCCAAAATCTGCGGATAGTAACGTACAATAATTCACTAATCTAACCTAACCTAGAACTTTAGAAACGAATAATACGTCTATTGAGATATAATTACAAAATCTACGAATCCTGGTTTGCCCGTTCAAAAAGTTATTAAGTATGTTGGAATTTCAAAACAGTAATTCTCCGAGTGAACTCAAGAGAACGTATCTATTAAGATACGATTCCAAAATCTGCGGACAGTAACGCAGAATAATTGACTAACCTAACCTAACCTAACCTAGAAATGAAGAACTGTGATACGATTCCAAAATCTGTGAACTAACCTAACCTAACTTTGGAATTTAAAAACGAAGAACATATCTATTGACGTACAAAATCTGGAAATAGTAACGCAAAATAATCGACTAACCTAACCTAGAAACGAAGAACATATCTACTACTAAGATACGATTCCAAAATCTGCGCGCAGTGACGAATCTCGGTTTATCCGCTCGAAAAGATTGCACCATGTTAAAATTGAAAAAAAAAAGTAATTCTTCGAGTGAATCACGGTTTAATCGTAGTATAATATTCAGTGTTTAATCGCGGCAGTTAATATCATACTACGTGACTCTGTGAAACGCGATCAACCGGGAATGTGGAATTCATGAATATGGAAATCCCATTGTACTTGATCCTCAAATGAAGTAGAATTGCGAATTATCGACAATTTCTGTCTGGATTACTAAAACTATTGTACATTCTACACTTTCAACAGAACGACAGAAATAGTGAATAATGAAACTGAATGGACTCAGAAATTCCACCTAAATACCTAAACGCCTGAAAAAAGAAAAAAAAAAAACCTAAAAACCTAACCTAAATCTTAAACCATCGTGCTGCTCTCCGAGGAACAGTTAAAAGTTAACTCTAACCTCTTTCGCCGAAACGCGCGTCCAGAACTTTTTTCTGTTCCAAAATTGTAATATTTCCTCAGTTTCTCAGTTATACTCGAGCGAAACAAGACAGGCGAAGCAAATAATAAATTTGTTACGTCTCAATGATCACTGTCGGCGAGTTCAAAAAGGGAAGCGACGAATTATTATTACGTGTACACGGCATTGGCCGCTCGTTATGGTCCGCAATCGGCCAAGCCAGCGCACAAGCTAGGTTAAAATTCGCGAGGCGGAACGGTGGGAGAGCTCCTGGATCTAGGTGCGCCAAAGATACCAGATACGGACGGTCCGAAATGTAATCAGGGTTACGCGCAATTGGCCGGTATTACACCGGCCTCGACACGAGAAAGTTCGAAGCCTAGCCAGTGCATTAATTACGTCACTGGACAAAACTTCGCGTATATAACGCGCCGTTGTGCACAGCTCTCTTCTCTCTCTCTCTCTCTCTATCTCTATCTCTCTCGCTGTCTCGTGGAGTACACGTGCGTCCTTGTCGGTGCACGTGCGCGTTCGTGTGCGCATGCGACGCACAAACACAACACACAACAGAGGACGAGAGAGTATCGCCTATCCCCAGGTGTGTAACACCGCCGCCGGTGTGGTGGCATTTAAGTCGTTTTACAACGTTGCCTCTGTTGCTACGGACACCTAACCGACCCGGCATGTTTCCCCGTAACTGGACACCGGATTCCCCTCGGAATCGCCGCGCGGAGTTTCACCCGAAACTTGAGTTTTTTCTTTTTGTTTTTGTTTTTTTTCTTTTAAGCACGACATTAAAACTATTCCGGCGCACAGGAGAATCTAGGACGATCCCCCATCCGCCATAGCGGCCAAAGAGTAACTCAACACTCGGTCGCGGGCAAGTGGTTAGACGAGGCGCGCTTCGTGTAACAAGTAAAACCCGTGTACAGGTAAATATATATATCGCGAGTTTGTCGTGCATAAGCGTGCCACACACGGATTGTGCAATCCAGCTGGTACGGCACGTCAGACAATATATACAACGGCGGCACGCCGACAACGGGACAGGATTGAATATCCTGTTCAGGCTTATTGGGGCAAGGTGGCCAGCCTTGCCACTTCGATACCGGTCGTTGCGATACCGCTACATACGTATGCATATAAGCTATACACACACACACACACGCACACGCATACACGTGTACCTATCCTCCGGTGTTAAAAAAATCTAAGGAAGTTGGGTCGCGCGAGATCGACTTCCGACTCCTGATAATAAAAGGAAAAACACGCCAATCCTTCCAGTCGATTTTTCATCGAGTCTATATTAAGCAACCACCACCTGCGTCGCGATTACGCAGGACAAGCGGCGGTGGGTCGATTTACATTTCTGAACGACTCGAGGAAAAAGAAAAAAAAAAAGAACAAAGAGCGACTGTGCGGGTTTTCCTGCGCTAGTGGAAAATACGCGACGAGTATAGTCTCGGCTATTGAAACGATTCGAGTTCTGCTTCGTGAAAAATGTTAATAAAATAACTGACAATGGTGAATTTTAGAATGTGTAACAATATTTTCTCGTTGTAACTAGATACTTTTTCTACGTCCTAAACGTAAGAATCTCTCTCCTGAAAATCTTGAAAGCTTTCGAATTTTAATTGCTTGCAACTCTCGAAATCTTATTATAATCATTGTTTTACAACCGTGTACACTTCTTTTTCCTTTTTCTTTCTGTTCCGTATAAACATACAGATTAACGAAAAAATTAAAGTTGTACGCTGAATTAAATCAGACGTTTTTCCAGTACCATTCACATTGATCCGAATTTTTCGTGACAATCGACTCGAAATACTTAATAATCCGTCGTTTGTTAATTTTATTTTTTTTTTTTTTTTTCTTTCATTTTCCCACCGTATTAAGCACACTCGGGCCTCTGTGTATTTGTTCGGTCAACGATCACGACGAGATTAGTTGCCGGTAATTATTCAACCGCCGTCATCTACGATGGCTCGTGACAATCCGTCTTGGGCTTGTCACGTTAGTCGTATTAACCTTTTGCTGCGCACGATAGAAAAGAAAAAAAAAAAAAAAAAGAAAAGAGCATCAGGAAACACACGTCCAACTTTACTTTACTTTGTTTCTCACATTCTAGCCAACATTAAATAATAATTATATTTGGTACAAAATATTGGTAATACTGTTCTGGAGCATCTATAATAAAATCACTAAATTTTGTTTTTGTTAAACAATGTTGTGCGTACATATCTATAGATATATATATTATTGCGCTGCGTGCTTTTATTGTAACTGTAATATCATGTAAATAAAATTAACGTGATTACAAGAGATTTTTAATCCATGTTGCAAGCTGCCAGAGAGCTGAATATGCATATCGCTTCGATTATTCTTATCAGTGACAAGACGTTCAAACAATTTTTCACGAACAGATGGTTAAATTGCATGTGCTGATTTCGATGACTGGATCGTGTGTGAAATTATGAAACATTCAAAATTGGAGGAATCTCTTTATTTGAAAATAAAATAAAATAAGATGAGTTTGACTGAATAAATGAATAAACCGCTCTAAAAAAAAAAAAAAAAAATAATCTCTAGAAGATAAATATCTATGAACGTGGCAACGAAATCTGTACAACGACCCAACTTAACCTGATCTACTTAACGCCACATCCAGAACATCTAAACAGCTAACACCACAGTTAACCAACTTTTCACTAAAGTACAACAAACTTGTAGCAGAATAATTAATACTGAAAAAGTAGGGAAAAAATTTATAGAACTAGAATATACATTTATAAAAGAACACGTTCACGAATCTCCATAGAAACTACATCTGCTTACAAGTGTGCAAAAATTTCTACAAATTTGTCACGATTTGTTCGATATCAACCATTTTGGTAGTTCGGAACTTGGCGATCCGGATGATGATCGCGATGGGTTAAATTTTTCCATTCTGCCGGCCGATTTTTCCGCGATATAGTCGTCCGACCATCGCCGTCTCTCTGCGGAATCGCACCAACTCAAACCTCCCGGCCCCGCGTCCAATCTATTATAATTGTTAATGGACGAGAGAGAGAGAGAGAAAAAAAAAAATACACGTGTATCGTCCTTGATTCCTGCCGTCGGCAAAAACGTTCGATAATTATGTATTCTCGATCGTGTGGCTCGAGAGCCAGCGAACGAAGCGTGAGCAAGGTGAGTGGGGAGGCACGAGGACGAGAGAGAGAGAGAGAGAGAGAGAGAGACCCGGTCAACATTTACCATACGCTGCTCTCGGGCCGCAACAACAATAGAGACAACATAATGACGCTATAAATAAATAATAATGCCACGGTCTAAGCACGGTAGAAAGGCTCTTTGTTGCGGCGTACCCACTTGCCTCGCGCTTTTATTATCGTGTTGCCGAGAGCCTCGGGTACACGCTCCAACGACTACGGGATCTTGGAAAACGCGGCGATTATTTCGCCGAAAAATCGGCATCGCCTGGCGATCCCGTTTGCAATGTTTTAATCGCTGGGAGAAAGTCTTCGACGACCAGAGATATATATATATATATATAAAATTACTACTATATATATATATACATGTATATATTACTACTACTATTATATATATATATATATATATATATATATATATATATATATAATATATATGTATGTATATATATATATAAAATTACTACTATATATGTATGTATATATTACTACTACTATTATATATATTACATATATTATATATATGTATACGTATTATTACTACTATTATATATATATGTATATATATAAAATTATTACTATATATATATATATATGTATATATTACTACTACTATTATATATATATATATATATGTATGTGTATATATATATATATAAAATTACTAGTATAGACAGGATCAGTTCGACTCGATTGTTTCGATAATATTCAAGGCTCGGCCGTGCTGTCTGCGCAATCGCGCGATTATTATTATTTACGTAAGTGCGAATTAAACGGTCGGACGTGCCTTCTCGGATCGTTAGCCGACGAAAATAGGATTCCGAAAAATACGATGTTTTCCTAATTATCTAGCGGGACAAAAGGCAACTCGATAAATCAAGTTGTGCAGAGACGTGTATTATTTATTGAACTACGTGAAATCCAAATAGTTATTATTTGACATAACCTACACCTTAGCTAAAAATGGAAAAATCTCTAGTTGAAATTTTCTTTGGAATTATACGAATTGAACCTAACCTAGAATTGCTAAAGGGTTAAACAAAATGATAGAAGAGTTTTCTATATTTTTATACTCTCGATCTGCCCAGAAATTTTCTTCTGGTTATATCGGATCTTGTTCCTAAGAACAGTATTACTCAGAGTTGCAAATATTTGCAATTACAACGAGAAATTGTTTCAAGTTGAGTTAGGCTTCAGAAAATGTTTCAAGTTAGGTTAGGTCGCTATCTAGAGTTGCAAATATTTGCAATTATAAAGAGAAATTATTTACAGTTGAGTTAAGTTTCAGAAAATGTTCCAAGTTAGGTTAGGTCGCTACCCAGAGTTGCAAATATTTGCAATTATAAAGAGAAATTATTTACAGTTGAGTTAGGTTTCAGAAAATGTCCCAAGTTAGATTAGGTTGTTACCTAGAGTTGCAAATATTTTGCAATTACAAAGAGAAATTGTTTCAAGTTAAGATCAGGTTTCAGAAAATGTTCCAAGTTAGGTTAGGTCGCTACCCAGAATTGCAAATATTTGCAATTATAAAGAGAAATTATTTCAAGTTGAGTTAGGTTTCAGAAAATATCCCAAGATAGATTAGGTTGTTACCTAGAGTTGCAAATATTTTGCCATTACAAAGAGAAATTGTTTCAAGTTAAGATCAGATTTCAGAAAATGTTTCAAGTTAGGTTAGGTCGCTACCCAGACTTGCAAATATTTGCAATTATAAAGAGAAATTATTTACAGTTGAGTTAGGCTTCAGAAAATGTTTCAAGTTTGGTTAGGTTTTTTAGAAAATGTTTCAAGTTAGGTTTAGATCGCTCCTCAGACTTACAAATATTTTGCAATTACAAAGAGAAAATGTTTCAAGTTAGGTTAGGTCGCTCCCCAGAATTGCAAATATTTGCAATTACAAAGCGAAATTATTTCAAGTTGAGTTAGATTTCAGAAAATGTTTCAAGTTAGATGAAGTCGTTAGCCAGAGCTCCAAATATTTTGCAATTACATAGAGAAATTGTTTCAAGTTTGGGTTAGGTTTCAGAAAACGTTTCAAATTAGGTTAGGTCCCCAGGGAATTCAGAAAGTAGAAAATTACAATACCGCGTGATCGGAGGCTGGACTTGCTACGTAACATACATCTGCAATTCGTTGTTCAAATCGATAACAATTTAACTCGCAGTACGATCGTGCAACTGTTGATGTTTGAACAATACAATAATACCGTCAGTGACTGATTACCGAGCAATCGATTCGCAATCGATCTACTTGACCGACCGGGCAGGTCCTTTTTCTAAAATTGCCTATCATTAACATTACGCAAGAAATTCACTCGCATTTCATTGAAAGAGCAATCTGAACGATTGTCACTTTTACATAATCCATCGCTGCATATAACGCTGCACATAACATAAACCATCTTTTTTCTAGTTGATCGTAATTATCGGTTACCGAGCAGTGACTCACGTCTAAAAGTGACACTTGGTCACTTTTTCTTCCACGTTGTACACGACGTGTACTTTACTACCACGAGTTAAAAACCCAATCGTTCTGAAAGTCGCTTTCCAGACTTTTGTCTGAGATTATTACTAGACAGACAACGCGTGAAAGAAAGTCGTTGGCCTAGGACGTTACGATCGGCGCAGGAGAATCGGACAAAGCTGAACAAGTTGAACGTGTATGAAAATTTATTCCGCGTAACGGGCGAAATAAAAGGCCAGTACGCTCGTACGCTCGAACAGATTTGCCGTCTTAATGAGCCCAATACTCGGATTAATATTTCCCTGTAAACGGTTTTTGTCAGTCGTAATTTATATCGGCGGTGCTTGCCGCTATACACGTGTTTCCGACCAGCTAACGTTACACTCTGCGAAAACGCTCGGACGCTTTAATTTCCCCCGAGCGACGGCCGGACCAACCGACGGACGTTTTAACGATGAGAGAATGGTAAGTGTTGTATCTTGGTCGGTAATGCCCATGACTGTCGCCGAGAATAGCTGTTGCGCGCGTTTATACGGCCGCGATAAATTTACGTCGCGCCGAGGCTTCCGAATACTCGCCGCCATCGTTTCAAACAGCTGTTTTTCCAACAACGTTTATTATATTCTCCAGTCAGAGGAGACGCAGGAGACGAAAAGAATAGAATTTAAGCAAAGATTTGCTTCTCGTCTTGTATTAAATGAATATTGACGTAAATTTCCAATATTTTAGGTAGGTTCCTGCATTTCTTTCATCATTAATCTAGTAACTATTACTATATTGACTGTATAACTATGTTAGTACGTGGTAACTATATTACTGTTATAACAAAGAATAGTAACTGTATTATTGGTAATTTATGGTGTTTTATTCTGCACGATCGAGATTCAAAGTATCAGAATTCAACCAGTTTAACTGCGGAATTTAGTTTTAAAAATCCTTCGCAGTTAAAACGTCGAATTGCAGGACAAAAATGCCCTCCCGTTACAAATTTTTAAAAAAAGCAAAGCGAATTGAGGAAGGGTTACATTTTCATTCGACGAGAAATTAAAAATTCATTGCTGAAAATGATATTATCAAGGAAGAATCATAGAATTCACAGAAGACGAGAAAAATTAAAAAAAAAAAAAGGAAATCACTTCCTCGCGGAGTAAGCGATCAATCAAACTTTTTTTTCATAAAATTTTATTGCCAACCAAGTGACATTTAAAACTTTCATTACCTCGTACTGAGATTTTCAGTTTCCATAAGTGGTAATTTTCTATTATATAGGTCGAACGCGGATGGTTAAAATCCAAAATCAATCTCCCAACAAACAGTTCAATGTTCAACACTGACTACGTTTATTTACGCTTAAGGCTATTACGCGCGAACGGGCCTAAAGTGATGGTGTACAGTAGCCGTTGGTCGCGACGAAAATTGCGAGCCATCGTCGAAGAGAGAACGAGAGAGAGATAGAGAGAGAGAAATAGGACGGTTAATCGTCGAAGAACCGGTGTTGTCCGAGTTTAGAGCGGTCGTCACGCCGTTTATTCAGTCGCGCGACTAATCGCCGGGACAGGCGTGAGCGAGCGCGAACACGCGGCTCTCGCTTATCGCTGGAAATTGCCGGTGCGCGCCTACGTGTTTCGCGTGCGCATCAGGACACAGCGATAAATAACGCCGGGTGGCGGCCATTACTTGTCGCTCACCCTCTCGGGTGTGTGCGAGCCACCCCCGCGCCGACTTCTCGGTGAATCGATCACCCGATTCGGGAGAGGAGAGAGGGACACACCGCCACCTTCCTTTCTCCGTGCGCTTTCGCCTTCGCTTCGTTCCCAACCGGATTAACAAACCGCGCCGCAGATAATACCGATCGAAGCAAAAAAAAAGTGAGAAAGAAAGAAAGAAAAAAAAAAAAACGCTCTGCCTCCGGGGGAGGAGGGGAGCAAGAAAAAGAGAGCCACAACGTCATAAAGTGACCGGGGTGAGAGTGACAAGCAAATCGTCCAGCTGAGAATCCGGCCCAATCGTATTCGCCTTAATTGCGCCTTGCGCTTTTTGTCATCGTTAACGACCACTCTACACGCTCTCTCTCTCTCTCTCTCTCTCCCGCCGTGTTATTAACCGCGATAACGTTTCTGCGAACGAGAGGAGGGGTTCGTTGCACTTTTCACCGGCGAACGTATTATTTCGTCGAGCGTACTTTCGAGAAAAGACCCCCCTCCCCCCCCCCCCATGTACCCATCGACTGAGAGACTTGCTCCTTTGAAACTGGCGTAGTTGTTGTTGTTAAACGGAGGTGAGAGGAAAAGAAAATGGTGCCCCGCCGCATTGTCCGAGCGAATGAAAGACGACTCTTCTATATATATGGCCTACATGCGGCCGCGTTCTCACCCCGGAATTCATCGTGTCGTCGATTCCACGGAAGCTTCCACTGGAAAGAGCCCGAACGAACCAGGGCGACGCCGACGTCGGCGCAAAAGCGCGACGCACATATATGCGCCCCTTGGGAGGACGGTGGACGCCGTGTATTGGTCGACGCAGCGCGTCTGCGCGCTTTTCAGCCCGTATTGACTTTACCACCCTTTCGTCGTGCTTCTTCAACAACCCTCTCTCTCTCTCTCTGTCTCTCCCTGTTCCACCTCTTTCGTCCGACGAGCTTCTCCTTTTCTCGTCGGCTCGAGTCGGCGCGTACACACCCTCGAGCGCGCAGGGACAAAGAACGAGCGTGCGCGAGAGAGAGTGGGACACACAGAGACACAAAGGAAGGTGACTCGGTTCACGGGTAACGCACGAAAGCCACGGGAGCACGCTACGCGAAAGAGAGAGAGAGAGAGAGAGAAGGAGGGAGGAGGAGGATGGAAGAAAGAACACGGCTACACGCGAGGCGAGTGTCTTACAATTGATTTTCACGCCAGTTTGATTTATTCGACCGCGCCACCGGCAGCCGCGTTTTTTCGTGCCCGCGGGCCCCAACGATGGAGCCAGCCAACCATCCGTGCCCTCCTCCGCCACTTCTTCCTTCCTCTCCTCCACCGCAAAGATTTATGGACTTCCACGACGATTCTTTTTAGATCGACGAGAGACCCTTTCTTTCTTTTTCTGGTAGCCGTTCTTCTTTCCCCGCACTATACTATAGCCAGGATAGCTCCTCCAGGATCCCTGGATTTCCAACCCGGCGGAGTTTGGAGTTTCCTCCGTCGTGTGCGTTCTCCTTATCGCGCGGAGATTTCCTACGGATTTTACTTGTTTCTTTCTGGGACGATCACAGGAAAAGTTGCGACTAAGGAGAGATAACTGCGCGAGGAGTTTTCGGGGCAATGTGTTACGAGGTAGGGTAGGGGATTTTTTTGTATGCAACGCTACGCAAAGGAATGACAATCGTTCTAGGTATTATTTTTGTAACATCGCCACGTTTGTCGTAACAAACGGAGTTGCTTTTTTAGTAACAGGCTTTCGATTTCAGTGATTTCTGTAATTCTCAGCATTTCAAGTACGTTGTGCCCATCTGTGACAGACCGAATGTTCTCATCTCGATACGAAACGATGATCATTTAAATGTTATTATTTTAATGTTATTAATATTAATGTTATTGATAATTTAAATGTTATTATTTTAATGTTATTAATATTAATGTTATTGATCATTTAAATGTTATTATTAGATGTATCAAATAATATTGATAATATTAAAAATATTAATAATACTAATATTAACATTAAAAATACTAATAATATTAATATTAATAATATTATTAATATATTAAAAATATTAATAATATTAATATTAAAAATATTGATATTAATATTAAAAATACTAATAATATTAATATTAAAAATATTGATAATATTAATATTAAAAATACTAACAATATTAATATTAAAAATACTAACAATATTAATATTAAAAATATTTATAATATTAATATTAAAAATATTGATATTATTAATATTAAAAATATTGATAATATTAATATTAAAAATATTGATAATATTAATATTAAAAATATTGATAATATTAAAAATACTAATAATATTATTAGTATATTAAAAATATTGATAATATTAATATTAAAAATACTAACAATATTAATATTAAAAATACTAATAATATTAACATTAAAAATATTAATAACATTAATCATTTAATAATAAATCATTTAATAAATTTGATTAACACACGAGTTTAGCCAACCTTCTACAAAATACCATCCATCGTTCCATGCGTGAATACTTTCTACGCGTTTTCTCGTCTAAAGTATTCAAGATAGAATGTATTTATTGTGACATGCAACTTCCATTTCTTTAATTACGATAAAAAAAATCGTAGTATTCCGATCCTTTGATTCCAACGTAATTTCGTCCCGGGGAATGACCGTGAGAAGCTCGGGAGAGGGAGGGAGGGAGGGGGGGGGGAGAGGAAAATCCAGTTCACCCTAAAACAGGGATCTACCCTCGGCATGAGAAACACGGGATAGGATTGGTGGTCGACGGCTGGAGGGGTCGTATATATCCAGGGCTCGGGTGGGATCCATCGAGATCGCGACCAATGATAGCGAGAGCGCAGCTGCCCTAGGGAATCTACGAATCCTTCTCCCCGAAGATCCCGAGGAGCCCCGGTTTTGACGAGGGGCAGCAGCGAACCGCTCGACGCCGCCTCGTAACGCCGATAGGACCGTGGATTACTTCTGCCACCCTAACACGACCCTAACGTCTCCCCACAGTTCATCTTCGACGGAGAAACGATAACAATTTTGGCGACTTTGCGACGAGGTGAATGAAGGCCGAGGGATCAGATCACCCGCGTCTCGGCCAAGGTAGAGGAGAAGAACTTTTTACACGGCGATTGCCTTCAATTATACGTGGCCAACCAAGAGAGTCCATCGCTGCAGGAGTAAACATTCCTGCATATAAATCGCCAACACTGCACACACGATCGATCGATCCGCTGTGGCAACACGGTTGCATCGTGCACCTGTGTGGCACCACCACACACGACGTCGGTGCGCTGACCTCGAAACAATCGCCGGTTTCTTCGACGGTGACGCGCGATCGACTTTTCCCATTTCTACTCCATTTCCACTAATCTTGCCTTTTTCTTCTTTTTTTTTTCATACTTTTCCTCGAGGTTAGCCTGTGCCAACGATCGAAGGAGGAAGATATTCTTTCTCGGCCGGGGAATATATCGCCGTTCCGAGGAGCGAGCCGGAACGGAAGCGAGCGGGGACGCACGCACGCACGCACGCACGCGAGAAAAATTCTTTCGTACTTTCTCGCGTGGTTACGGCCGCGCGAGTTTCACGCGCGAAACTCTCGCGGCCCGTCCCTTTCTGCTACAATGTTCCAAGCGCGAACGTTTCACCTGCGCGCGGAGTTTTAGCAGGAACTTTTTTTTACACTGCGTTTCATTTCACTCCAGTTTCAACACGCGGAAACCTTCTTTTGTTGAAAGTTCTACGAGTTACGTATAAATCAATTCTTATTGGTATTAAAAATGATAACATAAAGGATAGAGTCAGTATGTAGAAATCAGTAGTTGAAATCGATATAAATAATTATATCGGCACAAATAATGCTAATTTTACCTACTAAAAACAGGTATAAGAATTTATTAATATAAATAATTAAATATATAAATATATAATTTAATTATAAATATATAATTTAACTATGTAATTAACTATATAAATATATAATTTAACTATGTAATTAACTATATAAATATATAATTTAACTATATAATTAACTATATAATTTAACTATATAATTAACTATATAAATTTAATTATATAATTAACTATAATTATATATTTAATTATTTATTAACTGTATAATTAACTATAATTATATATTTAGTTAGTTATTAACTATATAATTAACTATAATTATATATTTAGCTAGTTATTAACTATATAATTAACTACAATATTTTTTACATTAGAAAAGATTTAGGTGAGATTCAGGTTAGGTTTAGTCCTCTAACCAGAAAATTGAAATTTCGCTAAAATGTTAGGTTATGTACAAAATTCGTTAGCTAATCAGTGTTACTTTTTAAATAATATTATTAGAAACATCATACGTGTTAGTGGTGATGTGGATAAATATTATTTAATTAACAATTAACATTACAAATACCTTACAAAAGAATTGTTCATTATTTTAACGAGCAATAGAGAAATTATTCACAGCTCGTTCTGATTTACATTATTCGAGGTTATTAGAATATTAGTTCTTCCTTTTTTTTGGAAACAATCATTCCATAATTTAAAATATATAAAAATATACAATCTTTTGATAAATTCAGACGAGAGTAATAAAAACAATTAGAACTGCGTTTGTGTTAAAACATAATAGTTTCTCCAAGAGAACAGCATATTCTGACTGAAATACAACTTATTATACTGTATATAATAACTTATTATACTGTATATTCAATGTAATGGACCAACCCTAACCTCACCTCGTCACAACTTTGAAAAATTGTTTGAAATTGGCATTGAGTGCGCATTTAATGTCAATGGTAATTGGAAATTAATTGTACAAAAAAAAAAAAAAAAAAAAGTGTTATTAATGAATTACAGATTTTCCTGTAAATACACTCGCCTGATCGTGACAGATTTATTCACGTGACGTCACCAAGTCTAATGGATCGCTCGGTTGTCGTTACTAATAATTCCTACGATGCCGGCAGGTACTTTCAGTTACACGCAGCGCTTATTTACATAAATAAAATATTCCAATGTTCGCAACGAGAAACGATTTATGCGAAACCTATAGCTTAAATGCACTTCCACTTGGTAACGCCGAGAGAGTCAACTGTCTCTCTCTCTCTCTCTCTCTCTCGTTTCGTTTCTTTTTCTTTTTTTTTTTTTTTTCTTGGCTCTTGGTACAAAGATAAGAAGTGGCATATGAAAATTTCCCAACAAATCTGTTGACCATAAAAAGGGGAGCACGATCGCTGCGAGCCGAATTGGTCGAGGTAAATCAATTTCGAGTCGGCCGCTTGTACAGCACGGTAGTTTATCGAGCGGGCCGATTGTTTCTTTGTGTCGGTGAATGATCGATCGACTTGTCGGACAGTCGAAAACTGGTCGTCCAATCGCGGCGTGCCGAATCTTAAGTAGCCAGCCGAGTGGACGAGAAAAAAAAAAAAAAAAAAAGAAGAAAAAAACAAAAGAGTATCGTTCAAGCTAACGGTGTTCGACTCTTGATTTCGACTCTCTTATTATCGCGCCGATTGCAATTCAAATTCGAATCTCCTCCCGATCTCGAAAATTATATTCCTCGCGCGCACGATCCGAAATGAGGCCTATGATCGATGCGTCTGTCAAATTATCAAATATTTTAAAGGTGATATTTAAAGAAAGACACTTTGATCGAGTTCAAGTGAGGCGTTTATAACTAAAACTGAACTACTAAAGTACTCGCAATGTTTCGTATATCTGGTTGAAAGAGCATAACAAAAATAAATCGAAAGCATGATTTTTACCAAAAAATCTAAATAGGTGACGTGTGATTGTCTATTATAGTAAATATAATTGTAATATCCAATAATATTTTATGTATTTAATTATTTCAATAATAGATATTATGAGTAATATTGCAACTGTAATATCCAATAATATTTTATTATGAATAACAATCCATTCTTTTTTCCACGATCATGCTTTTAACTTGTCTCAAAACGATATTTAATATTTTATATTTTCAACAGATTTTCCGTCGTACGAGAAAATTCATCAACTATACTGGTTATTCATGACGGCGAATAATGAAATTCAGATATCTTTATCGCATATGAATTGTCTTGACATTGAATATTACATAGGTACACATTTGCTTAATAGCAAATTTCCTGTTTCTTAATGTTGTTGTCAACTGACGATACGATCTAAAGCGAGCTGTACTGGCTTGTCAAAATCGAACTATGAACAAACGACATTCCATACGCATCGTTTAAGTAATAAATAAATTAATACCATTGTACTTAAAGTCCTGGTTTCTCTTTGATTCCATTATCATAATATTATTGATACTTCCATCTTCCTTAACATCATAAAAATTACAGAGTCTAGACATAGAACGATGAAAAAATATCAAACGAGTCCTTGAGGTTGCCTTCCATAATTTGCAATGTCGACAAATGGAACTCAGACTGAATTTCTGATTGGAAAATATTGCAAATACAATGTTACAATATTTTCATTTGTATTTCAATCTTGAACGAACAAACGAAAGAAAATTTACCAATTTTCTTACATTTAGGTCAGGTTCGGGAAATTTACAGCTACTATTTCAGTTAGGTTACTACTGGAACTGTTCAGCAAACATTGGAAATTTACAGATGCGTATAAACTTCTGCGACTGACAAAAAAAAAAAAAAAAAATTAACCTTAGAGAAAAGAACTTCCATTTTATAGCAAAAAAAAAAAAAAAAAAGAAAACATTCTCGTTTTTCCAGATTGCAAAATTCGCGGTGACGCGTGACAAGGTGCGAAGAAGCCTTTGAACGACAAAAGAAAAAAGGAAGACGAGCCAATTAGATGGTGGGACGGAATAAATCGAGAGGGCCGCGTAACGAATCGTCGTGACCTATTAACTTGTAAATTGCTTCCTTGGTGCGCGCTCGAGAGAAAGAGAGAGAGAGTAGGCAATCCTGGCCGAGCATAAATTCGCCAAATAAATAAGTGACGCTGGTCGCGCGGCGAAACCAAATTATTGGTCGACTCGTCGATTGGTGGATCGTTCATTTCGTGGATTTCGTCGTCGACGTCTTTCAAATACTAGAAATATAAGCTGCAAAGCCTTAAGCTCATGTGTTGTGTAAAATACCAGGGGAGAGGATTGGAAGAGGAGAGCGGAGATCATCTACGAGTTTGTTGTATTTGGTCAAATATACGTATGTATGTGTTTAACACCACTTGCGCTGGCAAACTGACTGCGGACCGTAACGAGTGACCGAAACCGTTCCGCAATAACTCGTCGCTATGACTTCTTCTTTTGAACTCGTCGGTACGATGATATTACTGGATAAAAATTATTGAGAAGACGAATGAATTTATTATTTGTTTTTTCCTGAGTTGTACTTAAATATTATTTATATTAAAACTGAGAAAATATTGCAATTTTCAGAGAGAGAAACGTCTCGACGTGCGTGGCAAGAGGTTAACGGCAACTGATCGCGGACCAAATTTAATATTTGTTGAAATAAATAATAACAATTTGTTTTTTTCTGGGTTATACTTAAGTATACTTAAAACTGAGGGAAATATTGCAATTTTGACGGAAAAAATTCTCGACGTGCGTTAACTCCAGCGCAAGAGGTTAATCGACGATTTATATTGTTTTTTGTTCACGCTTTGCGAATAGAGTAATTTCTTTTTTTACGTAGTTCATGATCAGTCCTCAAGCACTGAATTATTTCACTGTTAGTGACGAAACAAATATTCATGTAATTTCCATTAACTTCCATATTTTTGTTCCATAACGAATGAAATTTGTACTTCTACCGTGAGGAATATATATTTTACTAAATGTTCATAACGATTGTTTTTCTTTTATTGCTACATCTATGCTATTATAAATATATATTTATAATATCCTATGCTATTATAAATACATATTTGTATCCTGCGTTATTGTTGCAATCAACATAAGTAATACCCTCGTTGATGAAGTGAACAAATTTATCACACCTAACCTAATATTTTCAATCGGAAGATGTGCATTTTAAAAAAAGACAAGATAACACTCGTGTTACAAGCGACAACAAGCATGCAACTATATTATTAAAAATAATATAATTTCATGGAACTTTTAGAAGCCAGAAAAATAAATGAATAAATAATTTACTTGATTATATTATAAATTAAATTATATAATTAATGAACGTGATAAAGTATATGATTTCGAACTCATATTATAGAAATAAAATTTTCTATTAATTTAAATTAATTAATATATAATAATAAAATTAAAATTAATATTGTAATATTGTAATATTTATTAAATTTTATATTTATTAATATATATAATATTATATATATATAGTACGTATTGTCCAAAAAGCTCTCTCTCTCTCTCTCTCTCTCTCCTCTCTTCAGTGTCCCGAAGTTGAAGTCACGTAAACACCTCGATACAATAAAGGATCGTGCGCGCCGTTACGACCGAAATCTCATCGATCGTTTCGTTTGAGGAAAAACGCAGGACGAAAGGAAGGACGAAAGAGTCGTCACTCGAATTCCCCCCGATTCGAGCCTCCGACAAGAATTTCCACGATTCTAAGAGCATCGTGAAGAAAGGGGGGAGGACCTGTTCCTTCCTTCCAAATAGTAACTTCTACTTCGCCAGTGAAGAAGGGGGGAGACAGGAGGAGCGAAGAAGAAATCGACAGGAGGATCTCGAATCGCGACACGATCTTCTTTTATTCTTTCTTTTCTTGTTCGTGGAAAAGAAAAGAGGAGCAGCGAAGCGCGCCCCGGTGGACAGCGACGTATTCAAAGTGTGAACGGATGCAAATCTCGTGTCTCTCATGAGCGGAATTTTCAAGGAAGCTGAAAGATGGATGTAGCACGCCGCCGGCACCGGACAATACGACGACATTTGCATCTGGTACATAATTCAGTCGCCGTTCCTGCCCTCCCCGACCACCGTTGCGTGTGCTGCTCATAAACCACCGTGCCGATCTCTCACGAAATCACCTCCGACTCCCAGGGAAATCACCTTCTTTTCCTTTTTTTTTTTTTTTTTTTTTTCTCTCTCTCTCTCCGTCTAGCTCGAGATTTATTCCACCGGAGGAGTTGCCAACGAGACACATTCGTATCCCTCTAATTGTCGACGGTTGACATTACTTCATTGTAAATTTTCAATCTTGTCTTCAGCGACTTGCAATTCCTGAGGAGGAATCGCGAAAATTTGGAATTTCCAATTAGATTAAATTTCACTCGCAATTCGTTAAATTTCACTATATCGAGTATAAATTAAACGGCTGATCAAACGATCGAATAGTTTGGGGATGTGTATCTTGAAAAATTGTGATTCGAACTCCAAGTGTTACGTACATGTATGTTTGCCTCTAACGAGACGTGTTTGTGCGTCTCGGCGAACGAGCAATTACTTTCGCCTGTGCGAACAGTTCGTTCGGCTACTTTTACTAATTGATCTCGATGGCGTGGAAATTTCGCGCGTCTCGAACTCGCGAGGAAAACCAGCGCTTTACTTTCGAGCGCAGGCAACGGTGAAATGAAGAGCCGACACGACGCTTTCACGAATTCACGAGGGCAACGATATCCATAATGCGCGAGTCGCGGGCACAATGGTCCCGCCGGGGCGATCCTTGTCTCGGATAACGACGACACCTAGTCGCATTGTGCAAAGGCGAACGACATTTTCTTCATGGGCCGACCTCGCCTCGCGTAGCCAGTCGCGTTCGGGATTCCGCGCAAAGTGGAGCGAATTCTTTTCTCGCCCGATCTCGCCTCGTGGCACGTGGCCATCTTCTGAATTTATTTATTTATCGATAAGAAGTGAAATGGAACAAAATACAGAAAGCAATAGAAAGACAAACTGTTCAGCTAAAATCCTGTTCAATCTGCATTAGTCAAGATTTTGGATGTGTATTTTACTCTAAAGTCATAATAAAGTGCAAACGAAAAATTCCTAAGAAACTAATTTAATCGTAAATGTTTGTGGCCTCCAATGTCCAATGATAACGGGAAAAAATTTCAAATTATTTCGTCCTTGGTATACAATATAATCCCTTCCTACCTTATCTCGATAATTACCAACTTTTAGTAAAGCAGGACGAGATGAAAGATGAAAAAAAAAAAAAAAAACCCTACGGTTTCCAAGAGTCGTACGCAAAGATCGAGACGAATTTTCGAAATTTTCCCTAGCCCTTTCGCCTTTCGGCGAATACCGCGAGCCCTCGGCGCTCCACGTTTCTCGGGGGAAAAAAATGTCAGAGGGCACGCGAGAGAGATTGTTCGGCGAAAAAATTCTTTCGGCTGGGGATTAACGGGTCCCGCGAGCGATGCTGGCGCTTCTGTTGCCACTGGAATGTCCAGGAACGCCCGGAGGACCGTAACTCGACGAGCAACGCGCGGCGTTGCGCGGCGTTGCACGGCGTGGCATGGCGCGCGCGATAACCATCGCCAGGACGAGAGAGAAGAAGAAGAAGAAGAAGAAGAAGAAGAAGAAGAAGAAAAGGGAGAGCGGCGTGTAGGACAGCCGTTAACGAGCGATTCCACGCAGAACCCTGGCCCTCCTCCTCCTCCTTGTACCTCCTTCCCCTCCCCCACCCCCTCTCACCGTTCTCTACATCGCATGACGACGTCCTCGAAGATCCGCACACGCTGGAAAAATCTTCTTATCGAACTCAAAAGCCACAAAAGCTGCTCTCATACGTTTTCATACAGCGATCGTCTAACGAAACGATAGTTGCACGCTTTCGTCGCGATCATTGTTGGTTGTAACCGAACAGCGAATTCTCTTTAACTATTAACTTTAACTATGTACTATTATTATGCTATATTTATATATTTTATATATTATACTATACTATATTACAGTTATACCAGCTTATAAACTTTATACATTTCAAGTTACCCCTGTAGGATATTTCAACTTTTTAGTGACTTTGCCCGTGCATTATTGAAATTCCCTATGACAAACTTATATTATTCTCTCGCATGCCACGCATTTATATTTAGTTCAGTGAATGATTTGTGTGTCTTGTGCGATGAGATTGCAACATCGCAGGAGAATTAATTGTACAGAACGCGCGTAATGAGAGAAAAATTTCAGATTGCACGACGCTATAGAGTCTACAATAACACGATTAAATTGTACATAACAGACTGTATTTACGCTTCTATGAAGCGACGACGCCTCACCGACAGTGGTAAAGCAGTGGCTCTCGCCCCTGTTGCGCCCCCGATAAAACAGAGACATCCCGCCGAGCAAGGAACGACCCGTCAAAAGAAGAGGAAAAAAAAAAAAAAGAAATAGTAGAAACAGCACCGAGAGAAAGGATGAGGGGGGGGGGGCAGAGAGAAAAAAAGCAGCGAAAACTTGCCAGCTGTTCGTGGCTATCTGCGCAACGAATCAAAGATGGCGGCGGTCGGTTGAGCAGGACGGCGCTCGCAGCGACGGAGAGAGAGAGAGAGAGAGAGCGAGAGAGAGAGGGTTTCAACCCTTGCTATCTGGCCCATCAGGGCTTTCGAGCACGTTAGACCCGTACCCGTTCATAATAACGCTCGGCTGGAATTTCCGTGGAAAAGACACGTCGGCACAATGCGTTTTCACGTAGCCCCGATATGTGTGCCACGACTTTATTATTTCGGCGGTGAGACAGAACAGAAAGAGAGAGAGAGAGAAAGCAGACGCGCGGGGTGGAAAAGAGAGGAGAGGAAGAGTGGTGGATGCATACCTGGTGGTGGTCGACCCTTTGTTTCGTTGATCGTATCGGTGGCCCTCTTTCTCTCCTCTCTCGTCACATCTGCGACCGGATTCGCTCCCATGGCACAGCCTCGTAAAAACGCGACATATTGTGCGAAAAAGCATATGGCCCCGCGTGGCTCCTCCTATTTTTTCGGGGATCGTATCCCCCTTTTTTCCACGTTTACTTCTCTCGACGGGGGGGGGTCACGTTCTCCATCATGCCACTACGGTACGTTCTTTCGCGTATAGGTTAACCCTTTTGCTCACGGCCTTCTCACTTTGAAACGTCTTTAGGTACACATACCCGCGATAAAGGTTTGTCGATCGAACGGAACGGGACGCGATTCAAATTGCATACGTAATATGCACGTAATATGTTTACACGTTATCGACAAACACTCGTTCGCAACGATAGCCAGGATAAAACCAACAACACGCATTTGTAGGACACGGTATTATTGTTGAATTGAAGATGAGCGACACAATTGCTCTCTACCGGCCAAATTCCGAAAGTAAATGAGTTATGACTTTCGTAATTGGCCGAGGAGCGTCTCTGTAATGTTGCCACGTTGAAAATAGAAATTTACACGGAGGAAACTTGACGTCGAAATTTTCGTTTGAGAGTGTCAATCGTACGATGGAACAGAAAATTATACCTACATTTATTGATGGAACAACGAGTGTTCAGAGATACGTAGATATGTTATAATTCGTTAGAATGTGCAATTGAATTAGGAACAAGCGAAACGTTTCGCTTCCAAGACGACGATAATTTCACCTGAAAAGGAAACTTTCGAACGGCAGTGTACACGGTCTTCGTATCAAGATAAGTAAATAAATGAATAAAAAAGTACTCCTCGCACGGTTCTCGATACCAATTACCGAAAAACACAGGGCGCCGCCAGTGTTTAACCGTTTACTCGGCGTGGTCGGCGCTTTCACGTAATATCAGGGACAAAGTTTCGGCTCGATCATTAAAAACACGGGAGAGAGGAACGGACGTGACGCAGGGGGGCCCCTCGAGGAAAGAGAGAGCCACGGCAAAGAAAATTACAGCGTCCGGTCGAAAATGTGACACACGCGTGCCGTCGATAAGGTGGGCCGCCTACCGGTTTAAACCGATACATATTTTATTGGTTTCGGCTCGCGCGGTGCCCATCCAAACGAGCGCTACACGTCCTCGGCGGTGAATGATAGGTGGGCGTGCACGGCTCTTCGTGCTGTCATAATATTTGAGCTGGCGTCCGACCAGTAGAGGCAATATTCACCCGACCCTCGACCATTTTCCCGGAAAAACAGGGCTCGAGTCATCCACTTTCTTCCATTTCTATCTTTATCCACTTATTCGAATTGAACGAGAGATCTTGCAAATGTAAAGTGGTATACGTAAGGAATGAATTTAGGTTAAGTCGAGGAGACGATTTAACGATTTGAACAAGATGGCGTCGACGCTTATTCTTCTGACGTCAAGGGTATGTGGATGCTAAATTTAACATCGTGCTTAAATCTAGGTAACTTTTTTTTTTTATAACGATCATAATGACATAGGTATTGTACGACATAATAATATAGCATTTGAACAGATAAGCCTATAATTATAACGTAAGAAGAAAAAGAGAATTTCGGAAGAAGAAATTCCTGAGGAGAGGTAGTCCTGAGTCGATTAACGCTCATCATTCGCGAAAGTGAATATGGCGAAGGAAATTACTTTCCCGAAAATTGAAAGTACGTATCATTACGTGTCTTATATACTATACTTGTTCCAACAAACACGCAATGCACGTTGATGATGGTGAGAAAAATATGTTCCACAAAATTTCATGCTAAATACCATTTTGATTATTTCCAATGATATATCATTTTATTACAGCGATACTTCACTCGCTAGTTTGCGAATAAATTGCTGGCAGAGATGACGCAAAGAAGAAAAGTATGCCATGGCAAAGGAGAGGGCAAAGTATTAACCATTTCTGGCCATTTTGAGTCAAATTTAAGATGAGAATCCTCTCCAACTGATTTCCAAGTTGCGTCGCGCTAAACGAACCGCGAAAAGCGAGAGTTGATAGGCGCGCAGGTAACCGGCCGACAAATGATAGCAAAAACGCGACGATTAATAAATGCAGGCGTGCGTGAGCAGCGTAATTAGAGGAGCTGGACGCAGGCGGCGGCGAGAAAAAGCTTGAATCCATCAGCTTTGCTCTATCGCGCACGGGAGAAAGCGCGCGAGAGGGATAGTGAAACGTCACACGGTGGCTATGCGCTTTTGCATCCGCGGAATGCAGCCGCCTCTGACGGACCTCTTCTCTCCGATCGAACAACGAAAACGTTTACTTTCCCCTGTGCGAATCGACGATTACGGACGTACACACGCCAGCACGAAACGAGTTTTTCCTGCGAGGCATGGAAAAACCACCAGGCAATTTATGAATCTAATCACGACGCGCTAATCACGCGCTATTATATATAAATCTGTTCTCATTAATGCTGATGTTAAGATACATGAAAGATGAGAACGTAACAGAAACATTTTAAATGACTAAAGCTGACTTGTGAACAATCTTCTCAATGTTGCGAGTGGTTAGTACTTAACGTGTAAATACTCGTTAATTTAGTATCGCAAAATTATACCTCTAGTCAATTATTAACGTTAATACTAATATTGCTTTTAGGATGGCTCTCGTAGGTTTTCCAATTCAAGTTTTTCAAGCAACATTGACACACGTTTATATATATATATATACGAGAGTTGCATTACTCTTCATTTTAAAAATAAATTGAGATCTATGTGTGACGAGTTTCTTGAAGAAACGGCATATTTTTCATTGTACAGGTATAATTGATACTTTCTGAGAATATAATTAAATTAACGAATGTTACAATCGCAACTTCGAGAAACATCATACATATTTTGCGTCCTTTAATGTCAACGTATAGTTATTGGGTTCAATTATGCCGTTCGGTGTACGTAGAACCGAAGAGGATCGACGAAACGAGTTTCTTTTTTCGGGCAACACGAACAGCAATTTATGAATGTACGAGTAAGAAGGCGAGAAAGAAGGGAAGACGAGGCCGATATCGAGTTTCGCGGCGGCCGAGCCGTTCCCCGTCTCTGCGTAGGTGCCAGCGTCTGCACGACGAAAATAGATCGAATTCACACGAGCCCCGGTGCCGGGCCGATCGCACGAAAGCCCCTGTTTTGTTACCCTTCGCGCTATCGATCCGTCCTAGTCCAACACCGATACTCTCTCGTAATCCCGAATTTCCATTTCTAACGCGTTCCAACGCCGTTCGTTCCAGTAATCATTCGAACAGCCCCGGAACACGCTCTACGGAGATTTTTCGACGAATACACCGGGCAGGGAGACTCTGTTCGATAGCCGCGTACAGGAAATTAGCTTGGCCTTGTCTTATCTCGCATTCCGACGACTGCATTTACATATTCGCGGGGAACACATAGCTCGCGGTGGATCGTATTAATTAAGCATGTGCGGCTCGATACGCGCCGAGGAAACAATCAAGGACATGCTTTTACGAGCCAGACACAGGTGGGTTTATATGCTTTCGGGGCGAATCGTCGGTTCCTGTCGCTTGACGAGGCTTTTCCGGACGGTTTGCAAACACAAGTTTCCCGGTACGTTATATACTGACCTTATAACTGACCATCGCTTGTCCTCACCGATTCTTGGAATTGATGGACTATCACCGTGCAAAACAAGCGACATTGGGTGGCCGGTGTCGGTGAAACAGTTTAAAACAGTTTAGTTTCTTTCAACGCCAACCCTCTTCAACTTCTTTTTGTCCCAAAATTGCAATATCCTTTTCCCCAGTTTTAAATGTATTCGACGAGACGAATAATAAATTCGTTACTTTTCGACATCATACCCGACGAGCTCAAAAAGAAAGCGACGAATCATTGCGCAACAGTTTGGACACTCGTTATGGTCCGCAATCAGTTGCCAGTGCAAGTTAACTGGCCAGTTTCGGTCCCGACAGTTACAAGGTCACTACTGTATACGTGTACACGTAAAATACCTAACATAACACTTCCGTAACACGTCGACATTTTTTCACGACGCCCCGACATTACGTAGTAAAACTTCCCGTTCCAGCCGGATTTGCTGAATTCAAATGGCGAAGAATGCCGAAGTGCGCCTTCGATCCTTCCCGGTCAAATGTCATGCTCGGAGATTAAATGATTATGTGACAGCTTAGGTACTTACCAGGCGTCGTTTCGGCTTGATGAGAGGTCGATTCTGTCCGTTCATCTTGTAGTAGAGTCCGCAGGCGTTGCATAGGTAGTGGCCGGTGCCGTCCCGTCTCCATAGTGGCGTCGACGTTGCGCCGCAGTTCACGCACTCGCGACCCTCTATCGGCGTTGCACCGTCAAAAACGACAAACCGTCATTAATCTCGCGAACGTTCCCTCGCGTCTCTTCGTATCGTAGTAAATAAGCTACGTTCAGCGACGTCGATCGAACTCGACGAGAGCATCGAATTCTCCCTTTCGATCGTCGTATCTCTGTTCGACTTGTGTTAACAACGAAAAGCAGCATTTTATATTTTTTTTTTTTGGGGGGGGGGGGAGAACTCGACGTCTCGACGTCTCTTCGTTCGACGTCGGCGTATCTTTGAAAAAAGCTCGGGCACGCCGACTCGTCGGGATGATCCAACAGAGAATTGACGATAGTTTGAACACAATGTATGAATTTCAGAAATCGAAGGACATCGACGAGGGCAGCGCGCCCGACGGTGGACACCAAAAGTTACGAAAGATGGTGATGGAGAAGTGACACATGCAGTTGCAAGACATACCATATCAAGCGATTACCAGAGCAAAAGCAGAGTCTCTTTAGGACCGTGGCTCGAACACGATCGTCCGATAACGGCTTGTTAATAGCGGAGACGATATATTTTGGACTGGACTGGACTGGACTGGATCGGGGGAGATGGAGAGAGCAAACCTGGTGTGTATCGTTAGTTCTAACCTCCCACCATAGACAGCCACAGAGAGAAGAAGGTAGGATATATCAAAAGTTTTTCAGGCGTCGTATTTTTTTTTTTTTTTTTTTTTTCTGACGGTTTGTTTATTTTTATATTTAACCTCTCTTGCGCTGGACCGACGTGGCCACGCACGTTCGAGAATAGGTTAGGCCCGGAATTGCGATATTTTCTTCGTCTTAAATATATTAAACTAGAAACCAGGCAAGAGAAATAATAAATTTATCGCTTCTTAGTAATTTCTATCCAGTGATATACCGACGAGGATATTGTTTGGTCACTCGTTATGGTCCGTCAACAAGTTTTACTAGCGCAAGAGAGGTTAAAAATCATCTTTTTCTCACGCGTTTCTTAACGCTAGAACTAAGAACGCGACGACGACGACGACTAGTCCAAAGCGTTTGTTCAAGTACATACTTCAATAGGGATTTTTATGCATTTATAAACGATACAAAGTATATATATATATATGATACAAGTATATACTATATGATATACTATATATAATACATGAAATGCAAAGGGCGGATTCTCATTTCTGCAGTTCTTTGTCCGCGAAGACATAAATTTACATAAAAATCCACGCTCTAGTTATTTCTACGAGACACCGTCGAAGTGCCGGGATCAATTATTTTTTTTCACCACATTGATAGTTCTAGTGTCAATGAGAAACGAGAGCCTGAAAGTTGTTGTTGAGAATTGGGAGAGTGAAGGAGAGAGGGACTCATTCGATGAGAAGACAAAAATTTCCTTCGAATCGTGGTATCCGCGTCTCTCGAAATGGTCCTTCGAGCTGCGTCCTCCTCGAGATTGGACCGAGGGCGTTCGCCGTTACTGAAAAATCATCCGTGTAGACTGCTCCGTGGCGTCTTTTCTCTTTTTATCTTTTCTTTCCGCATCGAATCTCACGTAACCGGCGTGGCCGAAGAGAGATTTGAAAGCTCGTCGAGTAATTGGGGAAAAAGAAAGAATAAAAAAAAAAAAAAAGAAAAAACTAGACCCAA